>NC_046286.1:79238722-79538722 GCF_004115265.2 Rhinolophus ferrumequinum | reverse complement strand
CCTGGTAAATCAGGACGTAAGTTTTTTCCTATTTTGTGACTGTAGGGGTGGGTTTATTGAAAGTGTATAAGAGCTTTTAACTTATATAGTTGTATTAAATAGCTTGTCAAGAGAATGTGACTTTGTGCTCCCCTCCCCTTTTTATTAAGACAGGTTCCCATCCCAAACAAAGGTACAACGTATTGGTGCCAAATGTTTAAGATTCCGGTGTTCCAGGAAAAGCATCATGTAATTAAGGTATGTGACTCACTCACAGGCTAAACTTAGTTTGTATGGACAGAGAACAAACTGTTTTTCTTAAAATGAAAATGATAAAAAATACATGGAAATGATTTTCAATTATATGAAAGTTATAATATTTAGAGAACAAAGAGCTTACTTATCTGACCCACACACTGTCTTAGGGAGATTTAGGGAGAAAGCTTGGGTTTTGTTTACCTTTTAAAGGTAAAAGGGTAAAAGTTAAAGGTAAAAGTTTTTAACTTTTTTATAACTAGAAATAACTAGAGGTGCGTTTAAACACCTCTAGTTATTTCTTAGACAGCACTTCTACAGTTGGAATTGTTGGGATTGCAATTTAAGGTAATATATTTGTCTATTGATAAATTATAACCAGGAAGGTTATATTCCCCACCAAAATTATTTGATTATATCTACTTCATTGAAAATACTGCATATTGTCATGAAAAATAATTGTTACACTATTTTTTGAAACTAGGAAAACAAGAAAATTAGGAAATTCCTACAGAATTAAAAAAAATACTTAAATAATAAATAAGCCTTATTTGCTTGTGGCATAAATTTCCTCCCACTCCCCCAGAGATAGGTCTCCCAAAACGTTTGCCTCTAGTTAGTGAATGAACAAGTATTTGAAAAAAACTTGCAGGTCCTTGTCCTTGTGTTAGGGATTGTTTGGCAGTTCCACAGAGGCTGAAGATATGATCCTTGGTCTCAAAGAACCAACAGTGAGAATATAAGAGACAAGACCAAGACACAGGAAAGAATAAGATATAATTAAATAATGCATATTAAATACTGTAAACATTTGGGAGGCCGGACATTGCCAACTTTTTGTCAAATATCAGACACTGTAATGAAGCTGGGTGGATGTGAGAAAGGAGCAGACGTCTAGATTCTGGAATCTAGAGGAAATATGTAGGTTTGATTTGTAGGTTGACTCTTCAGTTAACTATGTGTTCTCGGGTAGGTGGCTCCGGGGTAACTGTAGGCCCTGATTTCCTCATCTGTCAAAGGTGGGCAGTCAGAACACTTTCCCTACCAATGTCAAAGTATTTTGGCAGAGATGGAAATGCTGAGTACATTCTATACTGTGACTTACATTTGTTAATTTCTAATATATTTGTCCAGAGGCACAGATCTGCCTTTCATTTACAGAATGATTCATAACTACTTAGGCAAGAGGAGCAGGTTAAGCAAATGTTTATTGAATTAGTAAGTTGTCTAAATATTTTTGCAATCAGAAGACTTACAACAATATGACTACAGATGAGTCACTTACCTCTGTGCAGTGTCATTTTCTATTTTATACAGGTGAGAGGAGAATGCAAATTCTAGCCTTACATATTAATACAGTGTCTAAGTCCTTTCCTAATACCAATGAAAAGTCTCAGAGAAGAGAATGCTATATTTATATGCACTGTGAGTCATGTATTACTGTGTGTCATTTGCAGTAAATTTAATTGAAACCTGGCTTAAGGGACAAATATAAAACTATAGGTTCAGAGATGAAAACAAATGTTTCACAAAATACGTAGGTCCTCAATTCACTTTTCAGCAAATGTTAATTGATGGGATGTAAAGTCCTCAACTACTTAAATTAATGCATTTTTATTTTTGTCATTATTAATGCTAAAAATTAAGTTGAATGAAATAAAAATAATTGTGTACACTAAGGGAGGGCAGTATATATTCTGACCCTCCATGTACAATATTGGCTTGATACCTCATCTAAGAATTCTTAGCCTAGCTTTCCCACCACAAGCATATCCTAGTAATACTCTGATATGTGGGCATCTATTACCTAAGGGTGTGCTTAGAATTAAGTACTTTTGGGTCTACATTGCTATCTTCACTGTGTAGCAAGAGGGATCTCAGTGACTTGAAAGGCTTAGGAGCACTTTATGCAGGGTTTGGAGGTCTATAATGACAGAAGTTCTTTACCCCAGCAAAGGGGATTTGAGGGAGGGGCTTGGAGAGGAGCGCTTATGTATTTTTTTTTTTTTTTTTTTTTTGCAGGGAAGAGGGCTGGTGGCTGGATTTAAAAATTCTATTCTAATATAAGAAAACCACTTGTAGAAAATTTCCAAGCTTGTTAATCCCTAAACTATTTTAAAGTTCATTAAGTATTGCGAAACACTTAACTCGAAAATGAACTCAAATAGGATAATATCCAAAAAAAAAAAAAGCTTTCCTAGGGAAATAAATTCAAAACATTTAGGTTGTATAAATTTTGAGACCGTCTTTCAAAGACAATTTTATTTTGCAGCTTATGCCAGTTTACAGTCATTTGAATACATTTCTATAGTAGAATTTGTAGATTTAGAACGTAAGAATTTATCTAATTTCATCCTCTTTTCCTTAGTGGAGATGATTTCTAATAATTTAGAAAAGAATATCTTCTTTACATAGAATCAAAGACTTTTATGTTTTGAGAAGCCATCATCTAAGTGCTTCTCCTTATTCCTTATTTTTTGTCCCAAATATTGCTGTATCAGAAAGCCTCATTCCTTCTCTTATACAAAAAGTACTTTCTCAGGAAAAGAAAACAAAAACCAAAAAAAAAACATTGTTGTATTGTGTTATGTGTCATTTGCAGTGAGTTTTAAGAATATATTGATCATAGTAGTTTTGTGAGAAATCAATTTCATTGTCTTGACTGCATTTCAAACATAGGAAAAATTTGTAATTACCGTTTAAACATGAATAATATTACCTAATATACATTTTGTAGTTGTAATAACTATAAAACTAAGCAAATAAATATCAATGGCTGGATCATGAATGTATTTAGTAGGAATGACTAAAATTCAAAATATTAATTTAAATTTTAATTTAAATTTTAATCATGTAATGATAAAAATCATTTACTACTACAAGTATGAAATAATAAGGTAAATAATTTCTAAAATTATAAACTAACAAAAGTAATAATTCCATTTGCAGGAAAGATGGGATTATGATAAAAAAAAATATTGGTTGTTCCAGTTCACTTGTGATTCCAGCGTATTGATTAAATATTTTGATATTTGCAAAAATGTTTAAAATTGTGACTTGAAAATGTATGTATCATCAGATAACAGCACATTACAATTGCAGACAGATATAGAGATTGTAAAAAAGAAAATTCTTGTTGATTTATATTAAAACCACATTTCTCGTATGAGATCATCTCTGTCTCTCTTGAGACCCACTGTCCAGCCCATCTCCCCATATTTAAACATGACCCTAATTAAGGTTTGCCAAATATGTGACTTTACCCTAAGTTTAAAATTTTAGAGGGAAAGTAGTTTTTTCCACTCTCTCTAGTAATATCATTATCACCTACCAGTTCCTGATTGGATATACTCTGCTAAAAGTTACTGATTGGATATACTCTGCTATCCCTTGGTTTAAACACTGCTTTTTTTGAGGATTATTGTCAGGGAATTTTCATAGCTAAATTAAACTCCTAACTCATCTGTTTAAACATGATATGTCTTATTCAATTTAATAAGTAGTTGTTGATGGCCTATTATGATAAAGAGGAGAAAAACACCCAGACTGACTCATCATTTCTCAGTCATCTCCCCTTAAAGGACCTGCTTCCTAACAGGGAGTCAGTAAACTTTGTGGTATAGTAGGTGGGTTCTGTGCTCCAATGGGCCTGGTTTGAATCCTTTCTTTCCATTATTCATAGGTAAACTGTTGGAAAGTTATTAGTCACCCACAGCTCAACTTTACCATTTAAATGGGAATAGTACCTTCCTTATATGATTATTTAGAGTGAAGATTCAATATTAGTTTTCAAAGAAATTTTGTTAACATTTAGCACAGTATTTGACACATAGAAAACTCTTAATAAGCCCAATTGTTATTATTAGGCCATTTATTTCCAGTGTTGCATTCTGAATGACTTTTCATTGAAAATTGCTATTTAGTAAGGAGGCCCAGAAAAGGATAGAGCATCATGCTAAGAGGTTGACCATTGCTGAGTTTTAAGAGAGGATTATTTTTGTTGTGTGACCCTGGGAAAACTTTTTATTTCCCCGTGCCTCAGTTTTCTTATCTGGAAAATGGGCATAATAGTTCTTAGCCTAATAGGGCTATTATGATTATAAAATGAATCAAAGGAGTTTAATATTTGTAAGTATTTAGAACAGTGCTGGGCACACATTGTTTGTTAAATAAAGTAAGTAAATAAAATTATGTAAATCACTAGAAATACACAATTGTTAATCTGTTAATTATCTTGTCAGGTCTCATGGTTGCTGAAGAATCCCAACCCAGCCAACACTTTCTAGATAATCAGAGTTTCCAACAAAACCTAGATTGTCACTCATTTCATTTAGAGAGGCCACCTTGAGAACTTTCTGCTGTGGAGGTGAACAAAACACCGTCAGCCATTCTCTTCAATAGATGCAGGAAGGAAAATGCTGTGCTTTGTACTTGGTACTGAACAGAACATCTTTCTTGCCATGAAATTAGATGTTGCTGTTCTTTTCTGTCCGTGGCATTCATAAATCCAAATGGTTTAATTTGGGCAATGTTTCCTAGGACAAAATAATCTAAGCATAATTGTCATTGAATAACCGTGAAATACCCTAGAAGCCAGAATACTGTATGGCCATAAAATAGTCATTCAAAAATTGATTTTTCTGTACCAGACATGTAGCATAAACATTTGACTTTATATACTATGTTAAATGGACATTGCAGCCCAGCCCAATTTTTCTATTATGTTTATCCCCCTCCTCCCTTTTTTTTAAGTAATAGAAGAACGGGGTCAAATGCAGAACTTGAGTATTAACATATTCTCAAATGACAAGTATGATAGAGGATTTCTATTGCTGAAAATGTGTGAGACTGCAAGGTTACATTTAGCAACTTGTGGAAATTCTCAGTGTCAAGCTACATGATTTGACAACTATTATAATCTCTCTTCTCTGTCAGTATATTGTCTTCCTTTTTTTATCCCTGAAATGGTATGTATTTCAAAATATATTTCAATGGATGCAATTATTTTCCCCTGATGGAAATAGCATTTTAGTTTGTCATTAGGATGTGTTTCCACAGACTCTACACGTTTGTTCTCATTCTCTCTTCATGTGTTCACCTGTTTCACTTTATTATGTGGCAGACTAGTGGGTGTTTGCTGTTGACTGACTGGTTGTTTGTATTTTTACCCATTTCCATTCTAAGTTCATATAACTCTTTTTTGGCTTACTGATATTTCCTGTTTACTCTGTACTAATTTAATATTTCCTAAAGGCAAATCTTTGGATCTTTAGGTAGATTTATATTTAGTATGCTGAAAGAAATTAACTTTCAAAGAAGGCTTAATGTTAAAATATTTCCATTCCTTTTAAATACTTTGTAACACTGTATTTGGTTATTAATACCAATGCATTATCACTGGCACCTGTGGATTTTGTCATTCATTGACAAAATGGATGATTCTGGATCTGTGGGAAAAGGTATGCTATAAATTTAAAAGAATCCTCTTTGGGAATTTGTCATCCAAAGTTTATAAATACCAGAATAACTTTACCCTTATACCCAAGCATATGTGAAATTTTATATACATTTTATGTACTAGAGAAGAGATGAAAATATTTGACCATTTATGTGGCTGACACTGTAATTTAGACAAAAAAGTATTGGTGGAACACTGCCCCTAACAGTGAGTTGACTCAACTTGGCACATTTTAAAGATTGCTGACTTAGATTGCTGCATGTTGCAAAGTTCTTTTGAGATCCTCTTGGATTACATCTACTTCACAAAAACATTGGAGATTGTCTAGCTACATGGGTGTTCTTAATCTCCACTTGAGAGTACAAGGTAATTGAATTCACTTTGAAAGCATGTCTTTTCATGGAAGTGATTTATTGCTAACTCTGTCACTAATTAGCTTTCTGACCTTAGAGAAAGTACTTAACCTCACCCTGGTCCTCAGATTCCTTGTTTGTAAAATAAAGGGATTGGACCAGATGATTTCAATTGGCTCTTTTTATTTCTAAATATCTATGACTTGCTGAAAGCTCGAAGTGAAATTTGTGCTGGGGTTTCTGTGCCCTGTGGTCTGAGTTCCTGGTATGCTTGCTTCTCACTATCCCTGGGCATGGCAGGGTGAAAATGCTTAGTTCCCCATTGCCTGCCTTTAAGTTAAAAGGCCCCCTTCTTTAGTCCCTTTGACATGGACTTTCTTAGCATATATTCTGAGACTTAAGTTTCCATCTGTAAATGGAGATAATAATAGTACTTGTCTCAAATAGTAGCTGTCATTATCAAATGAGAGTTCTTAGGTGTTTGGCATATATTAGCTCAGTAAATACATTATTGCCAATTTCTGTAGGCAGGTACTTCTCAATCTTGGGAATAAACAAATATATTTAAATCTTGGAAATAATGCCATTTTAAAATAAGGATAGAAATTGAAAGTGCCAGAGTGAGCAAGGCTTATACAGTTGGTACACTGCACAGAATGGGCTCTGGAAAAAGGTAGGTTTTGTACTCTAACTCTGCTTTTCATTAGCTCAATGACCTTGGGCAAATTATACTCTCAGAATTTGTATCTTCATTTGTGAAGTAAGAAAAATAATTTCTAGTGAAGATAAAATGAATACATGTGAAAACACCTGTTTCATAAAAGGCTTGTAATTGCTTGTTTTCTTCTCTTGATGGGGATTATAGAGATGGATGACTAAAACTTCATCTTGTATTTTTCTCATACTTAAAACTGCACTGAAACCATGGTAGGCAGTAAGTCTCTATTTTATTTTGAAGAAGAGATTCCCTGGGAATTAGATTTCATAGCTTGCTTCCATTATTCTAAACCAAATGAAATTTAAGCTAATTTCCTCCTGTTCCTGTCTAAGTAAGGATAAAATCCAGCTGGTGACTATCCTCTGGGAAATATTCTTTCGCATTCTTAGGTCACCCATTAGCCTTCCATTCTGTGGCCTAAAATAATGCCATTTTCAACAGACTAAAACTGTATTTACTTATCTTTGTTCTTCTTCTACCACCCGACACTCTCCCTTGTTTAGTAAATTTTTTTTAAGTAGTCCAAAAAGTTGCATGACAAAACTGAAAAGCATTAGCACATTTGTTGATAATTATTGGCTATAAAAATTGGTAAATAATTTAATTAACAGCACTTTTATTAAAAGATTACTAAGATATATATGTTGCATTCTATATGTTAAAGGCATATAGGATTAAGAAGTGTGATGATATTAAGATATGAATTTTTACTTCTATTCATGAAAGTATGTAGGTAAAACACTTATTTTTTGCTACTTTACTACATTATTTTGTTAGATTTTCACAGCTTCCCACGAGGTAAGTTGAATTACCACCACTTTCCTGATAAGCACACTGAGGCATGACATGCATAAGTGACTTGCTCACTATTACTCACATTCTGTGAAGCAGAGCTAAGGTGAACACAGGTCTTGCTGGCAAAACTGGTGGCCCATTCTCGATACAATTTCCACCACTAGCTCTGGCTTTCTGATTTTTCTAGATGACATATGCTACAATGAAAAATAATTTGTGTGAGAAATGTCTCATGGCTTATATACAGTCACAGGTCATTTGAATATGCTTCTTAGAATCCAGGCTACTCTTTGACAGACGTATAATGATGTCAGAGAGGCAGTTGACCTGAAGGGGGACATCACTCTGTGAGGGGTGTAAATGTCTAACCATTATGTTGTTTTGTACACCTGAAATTAATATAATAATAATAATAATAATAATAACAATAAAAGAATTCAGGCTACTTTTGTGTCCTACAGAATCAGTGCATGGATGGTGGGCTACAAGGACAGGTCCCACCAGAACCTCCCAGTGATACGGCTCAAAGATACTGGGAACTGACTTAGATATAGTCATCCGGCATTTGATTACAAAGAGGCCTGCTTTTTTCACTCTTGGGGCTTGGAAATACTTAACAAGTATTGACACATAAAAAGTTTCACTTGTGATTTCAGAAGTCATTTAAATAAAGTTAGAATTGAGATAATTAGGTGAAAGATTATGCATATGGCTACAAAAAGGCATAGAATGTTAAATCTCAGAAATGATGATAGGGAGAAAGGAACTAGAAATACTTTCAGTGGAAAGAAAGTAGCCTGACTTTATTGGGCACATCTTGTAGCATAAGGATCATTGGAAACTATTCCATGGCCTTCTGGTTAAACTGAGTTATAATCCTCTTTGGAGTTAAGTGAAAATGATGGTAATTACCTATTTTGTTCCGCTTCACTATAATGGCCTATAAAATGAGACCTGTCAGAAGAAATATTAACATTTTCATTTGGGAGTTAAATTTGTGGCAAAATTCCTAGAGAAAAGTACCCCCAAAACAAGAAGAGCTATGTTTTTGGAAAGAGAACTAGAACTGTTGGCATCTGAGTGGCCTAAGAGCGAGTTTGAGAGTATGGGTTCTAATCCTGCACTAACCGTTGGTCAGCTGAAAATGGATGTGGCTACACCATCACAGTGCTTCTCAGGAGATTGAATTCATGTTAGTCAGCAATTCAAAGCCTGTAAATTTGTACGACTGAGACATTGTTCTAGGTGACCTTTAACCCTTAAAATACTATGACTTTAGTTAAATATTGAAATTGACAAAACTGGAAATGTATACAATAAATTTATAAATTTGATAAATTTATAACATCTATAAAATAAACGATGATAAAAGCCTGTCATAAAAAATTGCAAAAGAAATGAAGATAATTTTTGCCTGTGTTCCCATAGGGTATAATATGCCAATTTTATTTTGATGTCTGGTTTCAATGTAAAAAACTATGTACTTACTAAAACAAGATGACATCCATTATTTCCCTTTTGATGCAACAATGAAATTTTTAATAGTTTTTCTGAATGGATCTTTCAGTAATTGGCAGAAAGAAATATATGTGTAGTGGAAACTCATTTTACATAAATGAGATATTTACTATTCAAGTTTATAAAACTCATAAATCAAAGGATAGTTTATACAACCCTAGTCGAGTTGTAAAAGGCTGCACAGTTGTATTCTTTAGAATATCAAGACTCTCTTGGTGCATTTGAAATGAATGTATTTTTACATCAAAAATTCGGATTATATATGAGTTTAATCGATTTTATGAAGAAAAATGTTAAACTCACATATCACAACGTTATGGTTGAGTCTTGCTTTTTTGAGTTATTGTATTTTTCTGGATTCATAACCTAGGGTGCATATTAGAATTATCTGAAAAGAATATCTAGGTATGGAGTCTAGGCCCTTATGTTGGTGGTGGTGATTGTTGGCTTTAGGAAAAATTCCCCAGGTGATTTTGGTACAGACCCCCCTGGTTGAGAATCACTGTTATACGTTTACTAAAGTTTCCCAGGAGACTGTAGTTAAATTATATTTTATAGCACCTATTAAAATGCCCTTCATATTATGTAGCATCAGTACATATTTTTAGAGTAATACATTGTTTTATTCAACAAATATTGTAAAAATTGAACATGCATTGAACATCTATTGAGATACCCTGTTAGTTGTCTGCACATGAAGAAGATTTAAGCAATTTATGATTTTGTGATAGTTTATTCCTTGACGCACTGCATATTTCTTTGTGGAAGTGGAGAGGCAAAAACACCAGCTGTTTCCTGGAACCACAGCTGAGTTTCATTATAAAATTTCAACATGAACTAATTCAGATATAAGGGATACTTTCTTCTATGAAGGGAAAAAGATTTATATTCTAGTGAAATGTATACATCAAAGTTAACTCTATATGTTAATGTTTATAATGTAATGGGCCCATTTTAGAAACTGTATACTGAAGACCACCTTGCTGAATTTAAATGCATTCCATTACCAATAAAGGGAGATCTTTTCATCACTGAAATCTCACCGAATTGCTCTATGTGGAATTTAAAATATGAAGGAAAGGCAAGACCATGTAAAACACTGTTATTAAGTATGTAAATGCTACCTATAGCCTCTTAGCTTTTAGCTTGGCATGAGAAAGTCTTGAGAATGTAAGACAGGCTCTTGGTTGGTGTTGTTTCCGATATCAGAGGAATGCTTAATACAGTATCTCTCTTAATCAGCTGGAAATATTGCTTCACACGAGCTCTCAATTGTAAAGAAGAATCAATGGGTGTCTAGTGAGTGCCTGCTTTGGACAGCACTCAGTGCGATGTCTTTTTTAGATGTAAGGCCATATGACATCGCATTTCACCCCAAGGACCTCTCAGTCAAATGGAGAGAAGAGATGCACACGTGAGTAATAGAGACGCCCCAAAGCTGGGAAGTGAACATTGGTGTCCAACTACATAAAATAGGCAGTAAAGGCATAAAGAAGGGAGAGAGCAGTGAAGGTTTGGGCACAGTCCTATGCCATATGGAAAGAATAATTTGGGGAACGTACAACTAAATGCATCGTAGGTAGGTAAGGACGTGGTGAGGATGGCTAGGAGACAAATCTCTGTTTATGATTAAGTTCCAAAATAAAATTAGCTGATAAGACAACATTTATTGAGAGAGCTGTACATTTTGTGCATGATCAATCTTCATAAAAACAAAACAAAACAAAACAAAACAAAACTACGAAACAGTTGTTATTATCCTCGATTTACGGATGAGGAAACTGAAGCCCAGGAAAGTTAAATAACTTGCCCAATACTATTAATTTTCCTATTTGTACATTGTGCCCTGAGGAAGATAGTATATTTTAAAAATAAACGTGAATGAACATGTTTGCTGGCTTAACCTCAAAACATTACTTTTAGGTCTGTGGTAAACAGCATTCATTGGCTAAAAAATAGGACTCATGCTTCAGCATTACAGTTCTGAAGTATTACACATTGGTCTGTGCAGAAGCTCCATCTGGTCCTACATGTGGCAAACAATACTTGATGCTGCAACCAGCATCTGCTCGTGCGAAAGCCAACTAGCAGCTGCTGGCTGAACTTAAAATCCATAGTCTAGCTATGTCAGATTATAATGCAGAATCCCTGCAGTTACTTGCTGTCAGGGTTAACTGCATTTTTTGATCAGAGAATGCCTTAACCATACCAAAGCCCCTAGTGTGAAATATTGCAGCTTTTAGTATCTAAATAGGGTCACTGATTTTATCTTGAATGATACTATTGTGTAGTTTGTCCCCAGACATCAATTTACCGGTTTTACTTAATGTTAATACTCTGACAAGTTGCGTCACATTCTCGGAAATAGAAATCAAGACTACCTCTTAATTGCACACATATGCATACAGCCATTTAGTTCTCTAAAGAAAAACTGCAGGCCGTTCCTCTGAGTGATGGATGACCTTCCAGTTCTTGTGGAAATGAAGGCATCTCCCCTAGAGCCTTCACTGTCCAGTGACTTGACTGTTGAGTTTGTTGGCTATCCATTCCCGGTGTCAATGCCAGTCACGTTTTCTTAATAGCTTAATTGGATATAATGCACCATGGCTTCTTTATAGAAGATGTTTGTATCATTTAGCTTTTTGTTTTATTGAATCATGGGCCTAATAAAGATCTATTGCAAGAGATTATCTATTGCCCGAGATTTTGGGGGGAAAAAAACAATACTGCTTTAAAAGTACCCTCTGAAGATGTGTGTTTCTTGTAATTATTAAAAATTTCCATAGGCTTTCTAAAATCATCTTTATTAATGAAATTGGGTATTTTCTCCAAAATAGTTGATTTTAACTTCATGTCTTCAAGGCAAAATCAGTTCTTTGGGATGGTGACTGAATACAAGTTTTTCATCACAGCAAGGAGCGTATTCAATAACAGGCCTTGGTATTGATTGTTATAATTTTGGTATCAGTATATACCCACATAAAATGGAAATAACAAGTCCTGTCTTCTCAAGATTACTCTGAAAGTGATTTAAAATATTGAATATTAGAAAACAAATATTTATTGATTGCTCATTATATGCCAGCCACTGTGCTTTTTTTTTTTACTACTGACTCGTTTTTGCTGATAAGGAAACAGGCTCAGAAAAATTTGATGTCTTTCCTAATGTCACAGAGTACGTAGTATTATAAACATTATTCACTTAGTCTAGTGGGGGACGTGACAATTTAATTAACTTATATGAGCCTAAGTTTGGAAAGCTTTGTCTTCCTGGTCACTTAGAGTGGGTTTTAATTCTTGGCTTTCTCATTTACCACTTACATGGTATTGGGTAACTTAAACAGACTTCTCTGAATCTCTTGTTTTCTCGTTGGCAAAATGGAGATACTACCTGTTAATAAGATTACTGTGAAAATTATTTGAAAATGGTTATGAAGCATCTGAGGCATGATAGATGTGAAATATTGTCATTCTATAGTAATATTTTTTTTTTTACTTTGACTCTAAAACTTCTGTTTGCTTTTGTCAACAGTTTATTTCATGGTTGCAGAAAATGAAAGCTAGTGAAAAAAAATTGTCTTTCTCATCCAGTTAATTAATTGAAACTGGAATTCAAATTCAGGTTATGAATCCCAAATTGCTATTACTTGTCTGTATCGCTCTTTCAACGTATGAAATATGAAACAAAATCAAGGTAAAAAGCATACCCAAGGTTTATGTCCCTTTCTACTCTGTCATTCTTTTAATAATCTATTATGGGAGAATTTTTAGAGCTTTTGAAAAAATTCTAAATTACTTAGATGTAATTATCTAGTAATTTAGAGCTGTTGTAAAACTTTGATTTCATTGACTTTTTTGAAACATTAAAAAAAGGGAAAACATTGAAATATATTTGTTTATATTCAACTGGATTTTATATGGTATATTAGTTCCTTTATAATGGAAATTAACTATTCTTACTACCTTAGCTTTTTATTTCTATATTCATTTTTAAGATAAAGCTTAGTTATTTTAAGAACTAGCCTGCCAAATGTATCTTGTTATGTCAGGCAAGTTCTCATTGCAAGAAGTCATAAGATTCAAAATTGAATTAAATTTACAAGGTTAGAGAACTAAGTTCTTTTTTTAATGATAAACAGGAAATGTCAGTACTCTGAGTAATATTTTCCACTCATATAGCAAATAAAAATTTCCAACAGATCGTTGGTTTGTTCACATTATTTCAAAGTATATTTATTCCAAGTGCTAAAAAAATGTTTTATGGAATAGTTTATTTCTTCTTCAGCTTGAGTTGATAATTATATGAAATTTATATGTGATATGATACGCTCCTGGACTGGCCTTTAAAAATCTTGAAAAGACATCACAAGAGTTAAATTTTTTTCTCTCATCATTTTAAAGATTGAGGAGTTTGTTCTGTATGCTGTTTTTCAAGACAACGAGTTTTTCTCCATTTTTTTTGTCTATTTTGTATGATGTTTCTGTCTACCTGTGCTGATTTGACGTAAGATTTGAAAACTGCATTTAATCTGGTGTCTCTATGGTCTTATTTTTATTTTAATTAAAATGCTGGACAGTTTTTTGAAGTACTTTCTAACATTTGTACTTGTTTCATTTTCAATGTAATATGTACTTGTTACAAGAAACATAGTGAAAGGTGTATTAAAGAAATAATAGTGGTGTCCCCCTTCCTCCAAATTCCACTTCCCTGAGGTAACCAATGTTAACAGATTTATTTGTGTCTTTTTATAACTCTATGCTGAGGAAAACATTTACAAAATTACGTAGGATTTTATTGAGTTAATCTCCCTTCTCTTTTTAAACAAAAGTCGGATAACTACATATACTACTTTGAAATTTACTTTTTCAATTTACCACCCCTTTCGTTGCAGGTCAAAATATAACATGTTCCTTTTAATATTTCTAGAATTAAATTCCTTATTACATATAAATCACTGTGTTTATGGCCATCCAAAGTTAAACCATAGTAAAGGTGATTTGATTTTTTTTGCTGCTATGAACAATGCTTCAATACATATTCTTGTAAGTATATTCTTACATCGTAGTGGTTTCATTTCTGTAGGATAGATTCCTAAATGAATTGAGTGAAGGTTATATGCATTCCAAATTTTAGTAGTCAGATTACTTTCAAAAATTCGTGCAGTAGCAATATATACATATTTCCTCAATCCCTCTCAGATACTGAATATTTCAATCTTTTAAATTTATTGCCTACTGATGGGTGAAAATGATTATTTTTAATTGTTTCGCCTCGCTTTTCTCAGACAACCAGTGAGACTGAGGTTCTTTTGGTTAATAATTCCTCTTCAGTGAATTTGCTATTCAATCTTTTACCAATTCTGTTTTTAAAAATTCGTTTATTAATTTTTTGTACTTTATGTAGAGAATCAGACAGTAGTACAGTAGAGTCTGGCTTCTTTTGCTCAACATGATTTGCAAGTCAGCCATGCTGGTTGTGCATAGAAAATGTGTTCCTTTTCATCTTATAGTGTTTAATTGTCTGAGTGTACCAGAATTTTGTATTCATTTGTATCAGTTAGCTATTACTATCAGCTATTGCTATGTACCAAACCACCACCAAATTTAAAGGCTTTAAGTAAATACACATACATTGTAGTTTACAGATCAGCCAGGGAATTCTCTGCTTGTTGATTTGCTTACTCAGAGGTCTACAACCAGCTTGGGTTGTCTAGGCAGTTCTTTCATTGTGGCTGGGCTGTCTCAGATGATTGGGAGTCTGTTCTTTGTAGGCAGGTCTAGGAGGCCTGTCCTCGAAAGTAGGCTCTCCTTTGTAGTATCTTGCTCTCCAGAAGCGTTGATTGAGTGTTCAAATGGTGGTGGCAAGGTTCCAAATAAGAGAGGTGAAACTATAAGGCCATTTGAGGCTTGGTTTTGGGATTGGCATACCATTACTCTTGTCCCAAGAAACAGTTCCAGCCTAGATACAAGACAGTTTTTCAAAGTGTATAACAGTTCTCGTTGCCTTCTGCCCTTTGAAAATACTTCATATAGTAGTATGTTTCATTTTAGCCATTCTAGAGGGAGTGTAGTGGTATTACATGGTGTTATTTTTAACAGCTTTCTTGAGGTATAATGGGTTATAAATTGCACATATTTAAAATGTATAATTTAATAAATTCCAATCCATGTGTATACCTCTGAAATCATCATCACACGAAAACTATAAGCAAATTCCCCAAATTTCATCACGGCTCTTTGTAATCTTTTTTTCCCCCCACTCCTTTCCCTCCCTCTGTCCCCACACAACTATATATCTGTTTTCTGTCACTATAGATTAGTTTTCTAGAATTTTACATAATGGAATCATCATGCTATATGTACTTTTTCTTGGTCTGCTTCCTTTTATTCAGTAGAATTGTTTTGAGAGTTATCCATGTTATTACATGCTTTTATGTTTTAATACTTCATTTTTTTTTATTGTTGAGTAGCATTCCATTGTATAGATATAGCACAATTTGTGTATCCATTCACTTAATGGGTATTTGTGTTGTTTCCACTTTGGCGCTATTATAAATAAAGCTGCTGTGAACACATGTATACAAGTATTTCTATGAACATAGGCTTTCTTTTCTCTTGGATGTATACCTAGGAGTAGAATGACTGGGTCATACAGCATTCAACATGTTTAACACTTTAAAAAGCTGCCAGACTGTTCAAAGTAGTTGCACAATTTACATTCCCAGCGACAATATATGAATGTTACAGGTGCTTATGTTCTCATCAACACTTGGAGTAGTATGTCTTTTAAAATTTTAGCTATTCTACTAGTTGTATCTTATTCTGGTTTTAATTTGTATTTCGCTAGTAACCAAGGCTGTTGAACATCTTTTTTATTTACCATTTGTATGTCTTTGGTGAAGTGAATCTTCAAATCTTTGTCCATGTAAAAAATTGGGATTTTTTATTATTATTATTGAGTCTTGAGTATTCTGTAATATCCTGGATACAATTTGTTTACCACATAATTGATTTGTAAATATTTTGTCTTAATCGAAGGTTTGTCTTTTCATTCACTTAATCAGTGTTTCTGAAGTATAGATGTTCTTAATTGTGGTAAAGTCCAGTCTATTTTTTTTTCTTTTATGAATTGTGCTTTTGGTGTAATAACTAAGGAAATTTTTGCTTAACACACGGTCTTGAATATTTTGTTATTTAATTTCTCTAAACCATATTTTTAGTTTCTGATGTAGAGGTCTTACACAGCTTTTGTCAGATTTATTCCTGAGTATTTAATATTTTTTGATGCTATTTTAAATGGAATTTACCTCTAAACTTTATTTTCTGATTATTTGTTACCAGTGAACACAAATGATTTTTATATATGGATCTTGTGTCCTTCAACATGATAAACTCATCTAGAACTAGTGTTCTAGCAGCATTGTTACAGATTCAGTTGGATTTTCTACATGGGTCATCATGTCATCTGAGAATAAAAACAGTTTTACTTCTTCCTTTCTGATCTGATGCCTTTTCTTTCTTTCTTTTTAATTGTTTTTCTTATTGCACTGTGTAGGACCGCCAGGACAATGGTGATAAATAGAAATGGTGAGGGTGGGCTCCTTGCTTGTTTCTTATCATAGGGAGAAAGTATTAAGTCTTTTATCATTAGGTGTAGTGTTAGTTCTCTAGGTTCCATCACTCCCCTCTATGGTGACTCCAATTATATGTATGTTAGGCTGCTTCTGGTTTATCCATAACTCACTGAAACTTTTTTTTCCCAGTCCATTCTTTATTTTGAATAGTTTTATTGCTCTGCCTTCAAGCTCACTCATCTTTTCTTCTTCATTGTCTACTCTTACTACTATACACTGTATTTCTCACCTCAGACATTGTAATTTTGATCTCTAAAAATTAGATTTGAGTATTTTAAAAATATCCCCCATGTCTATATTAACATTTTTAATCTTTGTTTTATCTTCTGGAACATATGAAAAGCATTTATAATATCTGTTTTAATGTTCTTGTGTTTTACTTCTATCATTTGCATGATTTCTGGGTTAATTTGGTTTGAGTTTTATCATTATGGGTTTTATTTTCCTAATTCTGTGTATGACTAGTAATTTTTGGTTGGATGCCAGACATGTTTAATTTACCTTACTGGATGCTGGATATGTGTTCCTATAAATAATCTTGAGCTTTGTTTGAGATGTCATCAAGATACTTGAAATCAAACCTTTTGGGTCTTATTTTTAAGTTTTTAGATACTAATTTTACCCACTGTAAGGCAAAACCCTTCTGAATACTTTACCTATTGCTCTGTGAATTAAGAGATTTTACAGTTTATTGGGAAAAGGCTCTATTCTCTCCATTGTGATAGTCCTGGCCTTGTTCTCTCTAATTCTTTAGAGTTATTTTTCTTTGGTCTTGGGTAGAAACTTTTAGGGTGGTTTTCACCTGCACAAGAGGACCAGTACTCAGTAAATCACTTGAGGAGGACCCTATGAAGATGTCCTGAGTACTCTCTCTCTGTAAATCTTTCTCCTCTCCCATGTTTTATTATGTGAACTGTAATCTACTTGGCCCCACTGGACTCCCAGCTCTATTTTCTCAACTCAGGGAGAATGCCAGGTTCTGCAACAGCTTGGAAACTCTCTCCAGGTGGTAAGCTGAGGAAATGACCTCGTATGTTTCTCATTTCTTAGAGATCAGTCTCCTTTTCTGCAGTATATCCACTGTTTTGAGACACTACTCAACATCATTACTCATTAAGGAAATGTGCAAGTTAAAACCACACTGGGATACCACCTATATGAATAGCTATATGAAAATTTAAGGGTTGGCAAGATGTGGAATAACTGAAACTCTAATATATTGTGGAAGGGAATATAAAGTAGTACAACCACTCTGAAAAACCATTTGGTACTTTCTTAAATAATTAGAAATACAGTACCATATATTCAGACTATTTTGCTCTTAGCTATGTATCCAAGAGTAATGAAAGCGTATGTCCATACAAAGACTTGTAAAAGAGTATTTGCAGCAGCTTTATTTGTGGTAGCCAAGAAATGCAAATGTCTATTTGTAGGTGAATGGATAAGTGCTGTGTATATTCATATAATGGAATACTACTCAGCAACTAAAAAGAATGAACTATTGATGCATAAATTAATAGTTTGCAACTATTGCAACTATTGATGCATAAATAGTTGCAACTATTGATGTATAACTATTGATGCAATAGTTTATGCAACTATTGATGCATAAATTAATATTGATGCAACATGGATTAATCTGAAAATAATTATGTTGAATGAAAAAAGCCAGACAAAACAAAGTTCATATTATATGATTTCATTTTTTATAAAATTCTAGAAAATGCTAGTAATCTATAGTGACATGAAAACATTGAGTGGTTTCCTGGGGATGAAGATGGAGCAAGGAAGGAAGACAGTGAGATATTGCCAAGGGGTGTGAGGAAACTTCTGTGGATAATGAGCGTATTCATTATCCCAATTGTGGGTGATGGTTTTATGGGTGTGTACATATCTCAAAACTCATCAGATTTTATACTTTAAATATATGCATTGTAGTGTATGTCATTTATACCTTAATAAAAGTAAAAAAAAGTTATCTTGCAAGAAGTTTGATTTCAGAATGACATTTTCACAGTCAGTAATTCTTCATCAAATTGTTTTTAATATGACATTATGACATCGACTTATCCAGAGTTTTATGACATTAGCTTATCCATAGACTTTTAAATTTCTACTTTTCTTATTTCTAGAAATTCTGTTTTGTTCTTTTTCATATCTGCTAAATCAGTCTTGATATTTCTTACTCATCTTTCCATCTTTTATTTTTTAAACATTTAATTATAGCGTTATACATAATTATTTTCTGTTTGATAATTGCAATAACTCAAGTCCTTGGGAATCTAAATATGTTGTGGATAGTCTCTTATTTCTCAAAGTGTTAAATTTTGCTGAGTTAACCTAATTTATGGGAATCGCAAGGTACTGCACTGAGGATGCTTCTTCCAGGAAGTATTATATTTGTGTTTGTTTTGCCAGAAGCCAGAGGAGGTAACCCAAGAGGGATTCTTTATTTTCTTGGTTTGGAATTTTCCCAATCATACAGGGCTTAAATTCAAATTCTACTGTCACATGAGGGTGGACCTATGTTTACACATCTCTAGGGGAGAATATGTTATTGTATTTTTCTACCCATGTCTTAGCTTGGCTACCATAACAAAATACCACAGGCTGATAAACAATAGAAATATTTTCCACAGTTTTGGAGGCCAGGAAGCCAAGATCAAGGTGCTGGCCAGACAGGTTTTATTTTCAGGCCTCTTCTTTTGGCTTGTAGGTGGCTGCCATTTCACTGTGTGCCTATATGACCTTTTCTTTGGGTGAGAATAGGGGTTGAGGGCAGGGAGAGCAAGCTGTCTGATGTCTCTTCTTATAAGGGCATTCATCCCATCTTTGGGGCTCCACCCTCATGACTTCATCTAACCCTGATTACTTCCCAAAGGCCCCATCTTCAAATTCTATCACATTGGAAATCGAAGCTTCAACATATGAATTTGGAGGGACATAAACATTCAGTCCATCATAACCCATAATGTGGCAGAGACAGACAGGTTTTTTCATTGGCTGCCTTTGCCAGCAGTTAGATGTTTTTCTAGTCTGCCATTTCACTGGAGTTGTATCAGCTTGGAGGGTGTAGGATCTATGTCTAAATGAAGGGTGCAGGGGGAAGTGGTGTGTGTCAAGTGCAGTCTTACCCCATCGTTGGATTAACCTATCCTAGTGACTGTTCTTCCTGGAGACTCTAGAATCATAATAGATACAGATTCTCACAGGAGCCTTAGTTTCTGTTTTTATCACTTTGATTTCAATTTTATATTCTTTTTATTTTACCTTTGGGAAATTTCCTTTAATTTCTTACTGAACTTATGAATACATTTTAAAGCATGTTTGTTTTAAGTCTTGAGAATCCAGATGTTTTTTTCAAGTGAGGGACGGTCAGCACATCTAGCTATCCTTCTAGTGTCAGCTCAAGTTCTGATGGGTCCAAGTCAGTTTTGCCACATTCAGGATTAAGAAGACTGGAATGCCATGATCAAAAGCGGCAACAGCACATATTTTTGGTTATTTAAGGGGGAGGAGAGTTCTTATGACAGGATTACTGAAAACATGGATAGATAGTAAGCTAAAAAGTGAATTCTGTTGAGGCAAAGTGGAACTATTGGGTTTTGATTGAAGGAATGGAACGATTCATTGTAGAGTTCAGGATACAGAAGATGGAGCTAGGATTTTAGCCTGGACATCTTTGGACAGTGTATATGAGAAGAAAAAGCAGCCTCAAGAGCAAAAGGGGCCTTGGAAGTAAGGAGAGCATGCACACAGGGTGGTTGTGGAGGTAGAAGTTCAAACACGTGGCAACACATTTGACTTACGGGTTAGGACTTTAATAAAATTCTAAAAGAATTGATGGTTTGTGGGGGAGAGAAGATGATGAGGTCTCTTTTGGAACCGTTATCATAACTCAATTTATCAGATCTTTTTTAGGTTTCGTCTTTCAGCTGCCAAGAAAGGAGATTGGCCACGTTTCGGAAACTGCAGAATTCTCTTTGAATACCTATGCAGGTTGTAAATTATGAAGTTTAGATTGAGTGTGGCTTTTATCTGATTGAGAAAAGTCTGGAATAAATCACCCATGCTTTTATGTTTCCTGCATAAGTAGATCCATTTTTAATGTAATTTCTGTGACTGCAGACCTGAGAATATTTAAACTCTGATAAAAGGTATTAATTACAAAAGTTATTTTAGGTTTAATTCAAAGGAGATGGCTGACATGTTTAGGAAAAAAAGCAGATCCGACCTGTTAAGACTAACGACCCCTGAGTTTGTCCTTGATATCCATCTTGATGTAGAGGTTTAGCAATTCAGGTCTCCATTGAATACCTAGTGGGAACAGAAAAATGTGCTGCATTAGTCGGGGCAAAGATGAAGAACAAAGTAACAGTGACAAGATGTTATTTCTGGGTGGTTGTTATGTGAATTAATTATGTTACGTTATTTTCTCTGTGTATAAACTTTACAAATTAAATCAAAAGCAAGCAAATAACCCCAAAGACATTTGCTTTGCCCTCAAGAAAGCTACATCTGGAGAAGAAGACTTATTTATTCAAATAACTGAAAGGCAGCAGGAGACATAAGGGCTTACAAAGGTGAATTCTGCATGAGGCAATGTTATTAATTTGTATTGCTTACATTAGATCTAATCTTTAAACTATGCCTGGAGAAATAAAAAATTTCATACAATGATTATTTTCCTACTCTCAAAAGAATAAAAAGATGACCCATTTATTAAAATTCTGCAGGAAATGCAATCCTTAAATTATGCTGAATAAATGCTACAAACTGAATAAATGGAGTTTTTTAAAAACTGCAAAAATTATTATGATGAACACAGGTACTAGAAGTTTCAGGATGTGAAAACAGGTTTTAAAAAGTTAGTTTTAAAATATGCAGAAATAGATTTTTATATGTAACATGTATTAGACTAGATGAAATACTTTTTTTTCTTTCTCCTAATTTGGGGCTATGGTGTTTTATCATGAGGATCATCTGTTAGTAATTGAGTTTTGTCCTTTCATGGATGGAATTATTAGGCCTTTAAACCATAAAAACGGGGGGAACCATACACAACAACAACAACAAAAGCAGACTAGCACTATAACTTCAAAGGAAACCAAAAAGCAAAAAACAATCCGAAGAGACAGAAAATGTTTGATGCAGAACCAAGGAAACTTCTCCGTGTCTCTGCTGGGACCCTCCCTGCAGGAGCTGTGTCTGCTCAGGGGTGAAGCAACATGTGGTAACATCTGCCATTAGACTGTGAAGTCTTGACAGCAGATCTGGGCAGAAAACTCTTTTAGTTAGTCTAAGGGCCTAAAACCTCAGAGGATATAAGTGGATTTCAGAGTAACAATATGTTGTTCTAGCAACCTAGCCTCAAATACAACTTGGTCAATTATTGCTCTAAATAACAAATTTTAATTTAAAATATTATGAAAGAAAATAGATTATGTTGCACTATGTAGGGAAATAAACATTTTCTAAGGTTTTGGAGACTCTCTTATAAAATTAAGTATAATAATGGAACATAAATAAAATACATATGGAGTATAAATAGATTATGGATGAGAATTATAAGTAATATTTGATGAATAATTTGTACATACTATGCATTGCATGGGTTTTTCCAGTATCTCATGTAATTCTCATGATCCCATTGTGATGTTGGAAATAGACACTCATATAGTTAATTAACGTCTTAGGGGGCATTCAGCTAATAAGGAATGAAACCAGAATTTTAAAAGTATATTATAAAGTTAGTATTTTTTCACTGTAAAAAAATTCAAATACAAAATGTCATAAAATGAAAACCAAAAAGCTCTAACTTCTCCCACTCAAGTTCCACTTCCCATAAGCCATCATTAGTATTTTCTTGTATTTTCTAAACTTTTCTATACATGTGCAATTACATACATTTATGTCTATTTCTGTTTATATTTTCATCTTTCTGTTTGTACATGTGTGTGTGTGTATGTGTGTGCGGGTGTGTATACATGTGTATGTTTTTAGACCCTAATGCGATTATGCTCTTTTTTTTTTTTTATGACTGTGTGGTAGTCCATTATCTGAGTTTAACATAATTTAATTAGCAACATTAACTTATTTCTAGTTTTATGCCAGTGCATGCTTTCCCTCTGTATTAGTGTGCTTAGGCTGCCATAACAAAATACCAAAGACTGAGTGGCTTAAATAATAGAAATGTATTTCCATGCTGGAGGCTGGGAAGTCCAAGATCAAGGTGTCAGCAAGGTAGGTTTCAAGGTAGGGTTGGGGCTTCAATGTATGAATTTTGGGAGTATACAACTCTCAGTCCATGACACTCTCCAACACTGCATATTAGCAGACTTTTAAAGTGTTGTCAATCTGATAGGCAAAAAAAAAAGGAGTATGTTGTTTTCATTTCCATTTAATTATGAATGACTTTTAATATCTTTTTCTTTGTAATCTCTTTGCTATAACTTTTTGTTCATGTACTTTGTCTATTTTCACTATCGGGGTTTTGGTCTATTTTATTGGAACTTTTTTGTATTGAGGGTATTAGCCCTCTGTTTGACATAAATGTTGTAAATATTTTCTCCATTGTTTTGGTACTTTAATGTTTTCTCTCCCAGCCAACTGTTGCTTCTAATTCTTTCCTCTATTAACTGTTAGTTCACTTCTCTAGGATATAGGAAGATGGGTCACATAAAATAAGGTTGGGATGTCAATGCATTTTATTGCACAGTTATGTCTTCCCTGTCATTCTGAGATGTGGAATTATAATCCTATCAGATGTTCACCATTTCTGCGGTGTTTATTCTCCATAAAACATCTCGGGCCATGTGCATCTCTCTACTCTGGAATAGGGTTGGCAGAAATCCAAATATACTCACACATTTGATGTATGCATTGTTGCATTAAAGAGCATGTGTTTACCAATAAAACTGTTGGAAAAGTTCTCTGAACCATTTTTCTACAGCATGAAACAGCAAAATCATACCTACTTTATATGATTTTGAATTGCATGCATTTTTAATTCCGTGAATTACCAGAATTTGACATGCAGGTTAATCTAAAACACAGTTCAATTTTCCATTTAACAGTAGCTTACACTTATAAAGATATAAACAATAGCACGCCAAAGAATAACTAGCAAGATCTAGTCTTGATATCATATTTTCCTAATTATAATGCACACAGATAAAAAAGCCTCTGAAAAAGTCTGCTCCATGTAATGAATTGTGAGCAAGCAAGTGGTGAAACAATGAGTTACTATTCCAAATAAGGAGATAAAAATTTACATATGACATAATTGCATTCAACAAAAACATTATATATATATTTGTTAAGTTGTACAGAACTGAGTATAGTTTTCAACCACTTACTGAAAATTATTGTGTGCTACACAAATTTTCTCCTTTACTTTTTATAATGGATTAAAGTCGATCGGTAATTCAATCTTATAAATAAGAAAACTGAGTTTCAGTAAGGTTAAGTAATTTGCCTCAGGTCACACAGCTAGTAAGTGCCAGACACTGGATTCCAAACCAAGTGTTTGGCTTTAAGCTACCACACAGTACTGCCTCCTGAAAGAAGTTCAGAGAAACAAGGCAAGTGTGAGCCAAAATATTCAAAGAAGGCATCCAGCAAAAACAAAACCTGGGCTTTCAAGAATGAGTAGGATTTTAATAAGCAACATTGAATAGGGGATGTACTGGATGGAGAAAACTGTGTAAATGAAATCATGGAGATAAGACTGAACAAGTAAAGGGAAGGGATTTCTGTGACTGAGAATTCGTGCATATGAGACTGTGTAGGCAACATGCAAATAATGACAGCATACCCTGAATCTCAGAAAAAGAAGTGTGGTCTCCATTAAGTACAGGATGGGTAGTGTGGAGGCTTTGAATATTATCAGTCAGATTAACACGATGAAAAGTGCTGATTTGGGAAGATTCTTTGGGTGGAATATGGAGTGTTGTGCAGAAGACAAACACTTAAACATCCAAGAAGCGAAGTAGGTGGCTGTTGGCTTAACTCGGGATAGATAGGTAGGAGGCATGAACTAGATGATTGCTGTGAGTGGAAAGTAATGTGAGGACATTTTGCAGATGAGCAATAGGAAATAGAATGAGTCATATTGCTTTGGCGTGTTCTAAATATTCAGTGTTCTCATTAAAAAAAAAATCAGTTTTCAAACACATTATAGAACCACGTTATAGAACTCAGCTATTTGTTACTTTTGGAATTCCTTTTTAAATTTTTTTCAGAAGTCTGAATTCACAAAGTTTCTAACTTAATCCAAATTTGGGTACTCAGTTTTCATTGTTTGTCTAAAGAGGGGAAAGAAACAAATAAAGGGTGACTGGAGAAAACAATTGTTGATAATTACTATTAGCATCAAACCATTTTTATTTCAACTGAGTGTTGTTAGGGTGTGTTTCAAGCAAATCCGTTAGTCCAGAGGTTTATATGTTTGAAGAGCTGCAGCTTGTTTTTCAGCTTTGCCTTAACATTGTATTGTCTTCATCCTTAGGTTTTTCCCTTATGGTAGAAAAATGGGAACCCCAACTCTCTTTCACATCCAGGGGACAAGAGAGGACATCTCTTTTCTGTCTGCCACCATGTAAAAGTCCTGTGATTGGACCAATTTCAGTTCATCTCAAGGATGGAATCACATAGATGGGTGTAGGCCACTAAGGGAAGTGGAAATCATCCTTAGTCAAATTGCATGTCTAAGATGGTCAGGAGGGTCTTCTAGGGGAATTGATGCAACCAAAAACTCGTTCTCTGGGTTTAGCTTTTCTACTGTTCTAGCATATGACCTGTTTGACTCAGATTTATGGTTGATGCATCTTTGTTTCCTCTCTTGGTAGTGAAGAGCATGTGGTAGGTAAATTTTCTTGGGGAGGGGTGGTTAGTTGAGTGCATGCATGCACGAATGAATGAATGATGAATGACATTTCTTGAGAGAGAAAATATTCAGATCAAAATGGTAAGGAAACTTTGTATTCAGAAGTGTACATAAACACATATAAGAAGTGTCAATGTAGTTAAATTTCTTTTGGAGAAAGGAGGGAGGTCATATTTCAGAAAAAGATCTCTAAAGAAAACACGTCAGTCTTATGCATATAAATTTGAAAATCCTAAATAAATTTGCATATAAATACCTAGTTCGTATGAATATATAGTTTGCAATAAACATTTGCTCATGATAATATTTTTCATTTAAATATTTGTAATGTATATACCTTAAAATAGATTTTGAAACACTGGAACTTGTGAGGGGGTTACTCATATAGTCTTGCTTGTTATCTATGTGCACACAATGTTAAAAATGTATTAACAAACCCAGAATCCAACTTATAAGAATATTTGTATCATTCATTGAGCACCTATAAGGTGTCTGTTGTATGTGTCAGCCACATAATTCTCATGTAATCTTGTCAGTAAGCCTCATTATCACTGATTTACTGAAAAGGAAACTGAGGTAGAGAGAAGTTAAGCAACGAGGAAAGAGAGAGAGAAAGTCAGAATTATCATTTCTTTGTTGTGGTTGGATTAAGATAAATCTCTTAGCAAGTTTGATTATTTTAACAAGGGCAACCATATTACAATATATAAATGTAGCAAAGTAACTTGTACACCTTAAATTTACACAGTTTTATGTCAAATATATTTAAACAAACAAATAAATAAATAAAAGTAGTGGAGCAAGATTGAAACCCAAGAAAATGTAGTCCAAAAAGTGCTTTTCCATCATGTTATTTGTCTTAAGTTGGGTTCCCAGATGCAGTCCCTTGACACAAGGATTTATGTGTAAATGACTGATTAAGGAGAAAACATTAGGGAGGAGAGTTAGGCCAGAAAAGGGGAGAAGTGGAGCAAGGGTGTGATAGTATGATAGTTCCACTTTCAATCTAATCCTATTGTTTTAGTCTGTTCAGGCTTTTATAACTGAATAGCATAGACTGGGTTGTTTACAAACAACAGAAATTTATTTCTCACAGTTCTGGAGGCTGGAAGTCCAAGATAAAGGCACCTGCAGATTTAGTGTCAGGTGAAGACTGCTTCCTCATAGAGGGCCGTCTTCTCACTCGGTCCTCACGTGGTAGAAAGGGAGAGGGAGCTCTCTGCGGTCTTTTATAAGGACACATCCCATCCATGAGGGATCTGTCCTCATGACCTAGTCAACCTCCCGAAGTCCTCACCTTCTAATATCATCACCGTGGGGGTAAGGATTTCAATATTCAGTTTTGTGGGAACACAAATATTCAGTCTATAGCACCCATGGAGGATATAAAATATGTGTTTAGGGTTTTTCTCATCTGATGCAAGATTGCTGGACATTCATCCTCCTTTACCTTTCACCCTCCTCAGAGGAATAACATTTTCTGGCTCTGTACAAAGTGAGCCCAAGGTCAGTCCTCTGAGGAAAGTCACAGGTGCCAGTGATTAGAAATCAGGCACCCAGAACTGGGGTGATGGGTACACAGAAAAGAAAGGGACCTGAAGTGATCTTGGTGGAGCACTGTCCCATCTACCACCCTGTTGATAAAGATACGAGTGTATCAACATGGTTGTTAGGAGCGCGGACTCCTGAGCCAGTGCAATCCGAGGTCAAATCTGGGCTCGGACACTTGGGCAAGTTTCCTAAATTAATGTGTGTTGCATTTTCTGCTTCTATAAAATGTGTGAACATTCTATTACCTAAGCTCAAAATAAGGTTGTTTTGAGATAAATATATATGTATATATTCATGTGGTCTATATATAGACTAGAGCCTCAGAGCATGATGGAAAGTAAGAGCTAATGTGATGTGACTTGCTCAAGGTCTTGTTACAAAGCTGGTTGGTAGCACAGCCAAGAAGTGAACTTGGTCTCACCAACCACCAGGTCGTTCCACTACTCCTTGCTGGCAAAATAGATGTTAATTTAAAATTTCTTCGAGTAGCTAGGTGATCTCTAGTTTACTGAATATCTCATTTAATTGGAAATTTATATATATAGTTATATATATATAGTTATATATATATATATACATATATATATATATATATATAGTTCTAGAAGCTACCTTAGAGTTCATGAATAATCTATTAAGAATTCAAAGAACAATATATATACTAAGCATGCTGTATATATATATTATAAACTTTCTTAAATGTAATTTTCTGTTTTGTTTTGTTTGTGTTTATATTCTTGAAGTGTTTGGCAAAAGAACCTAATTAATTCACATTTTGAAATAAATGACTGTAAATCATAATGTTTTACTTTTTTCAAGGGTACTTGCATATTCATCACGTAAAACAGCTTTAATACTAAGTATCTTTGTGGAATTTCAGGAACAAGTAAGCAAAGGACAAAGACTTTGTGTGTGTTATAGTGAGTGATTTTTTTCCTTTTCAAGGGCACTTATTGAAGTAACTTTTATTAACTTACCCAGATCCAATTAAGATGAAGAATTAAACAAAAGCAAAGTAGTTTTATGTGGCAAGTTTCCTAAGAGGGAAAAAATTTCAAATAACACATACATAAACGCACGTTCATATTGATGAATTGATTATATAGTTACTCATGTTTGATTATTAATCAAGACTCTTGGATGCAAATAACAGAAACCCAACTTGAACTAGCTTAGTAAATAGAAACCAATGTATTGACTCATAAAATAAGAGGAAAGGTCGACTAAATAAGCCACAGAGTGGCAGAAATGCAGCTGGTTTCAGGAACAACTTAAGTTAGATACGCAAATCCTGCCAGGACTGTTGTCTTGTCTTTGGAATTTTTCTTCCACAATCACCTCCAGCTTCTAGAGGGTAATGGATTTTCCCCCCATATTTTGAAAATCCCCAGAAAGGATTAATGTGTCGGGCACCCATCCCTGAACTGGTCAGTAGTGGCTGGCAGGGCCTGCTCGTGCTTGAAGATGGTAGTTCCCATGAGAATAAGGATTGCAGTAGGGGTGAATTATTTCCCAGCAGTCTCCTCTCCCTCGCTTCCCTCTTCTTCGTTCCTTTTCTTCATTTCTGTCCCACTTGACCAGCACTTGCCGCGTTTTAGCTGCCAAGTCCCTTCAAGCTGTGGCCCACTGACACCACATCAGTAAGTCAGGTTTTGCTTTGCACTCTGACCTTTTTCACAGTGGCTTGCCTGGGGGACAGTGATGGCATTCTCTTGCTCACCTTGATTACCTCTTCTGAGTTGGGTATATGATCATGCAGGAAAAGCTCTGCCCATGAAGGATGAGGCTAAGGAGGGAAGAGGGAGAGCAAGCGGCAGATACTCATCTCCTGCCACTGTCACGTGAGCGTGTCAGCGTGATTTTATAGCCACCTATGTACATTGCTAGGGCTGGCGGAAGTGTCCTCCTAGGCAGCATTATGAGCCAGCTGCCCTTTGCATAACCTTTGCTTCCTGGCTTTTACAGGGATATTCACTGTGCCTCGGGTGAATATATAAAGCAGGGTGCCAGGAACAAGAACAGGCAAGAAGAGAAGTGGTGGGAATGTACAGAATTTCCAGCTCATTACAGATTCCACCCATCACCTCGCCTTTTGTTTTACTTGTTAATTTATTGACTTGCAAGCTGTTTGTGGAGAGCTGTGTTCCGCTCATGTTTCAACAAGCAACATTTTCAATGGGTAGACTTGGAAGAATAAGTGTAGGGAAGTTACTCAGAAGAGCTCTAACAGCCGCCTGTTTTTCTCATACTGAGCTCAGTACACTTAGGCAAGTCAAGAAGGGATTTCCCCCCTTTTTGTCACCCCCAAAATAAAAACTAAAACAAGATACACAAGTATTTAGTTAAGAACAATGGAACCTCATTAATCTCAAACATGTTAAGGGGAAACATGTATATTGGTGATGAGTTCATTCACAAACAAATGTAGGGACTATTACCTAGGTATAGAATGTACAGATCGGCAAATTGTTAGTTTATGATAAAAACAAAAACAAAAACAAAAACCTGAGGGTGAGGGATGTGTTAGCTTTCTAGGGTACCATAAGTGACCACAAGCTGGGTAGCTTGAAACAACAGAATTTTATTCTCTCACAGTTTTGGAGGCCAAAAAAAAGTCCAAAATCTAGGTGTCAGCAGGACCATGCTCCTTCAGAAGGCTTTAGGAAACAATGCTTCCTGGCTCTTCCAGCTGCTGGTAGTTTCTGGCTTTTCTTGGCTTGTGGCAGCTTGACTCCAACATCAGCTTCCGTCTTCACATGGCCATCTCCTCCTATTTGTCTGAATCCGAGTCTCCCTCTCCTTTCTCTTCTATAAAGACACTAGTCATTGGATTTAGGACCTACCCTAAGACAGTGTGACCTCATCTTAACTAGTTACATCTGCAAATGACCCTATTTCCAAATAAGGTCACATTCTGAGGTTCTGGGTGGATGTGAATTTTGGGGGAATATTGTTCAACCCAGTACAGGGAAATTAAGCAAAAATCGTTTCTTTCAGCAAGTGTTATTGTTTAGGTAATTGGTGTTTGAAGGATGCAAAAGAATGTGGATTCTTAAGTTTACCAATGCTCACTGGCGTTCAGGAGAAGTCCTTTTGAACTGAATCTGTTTCACCGTAGATTTTGGTGAAAGGAGACCAGGAGGCCGGCACAGTTTTCTCAAGGACCCTCTAGCTCCAATCACAGAAAGACAACATGCATTTCCCCTAAGGCTTTCTTACCTCTGGTTCTGAAATCGTGCTTTGGTTCTAAGTTCTAAGGATTTTTGAGACACTTAGAAGTGTTTTCTGTCTCATCCCTGTCATACTCTATCCCAACTAAAATAAGGTGAACACCAAGTGGGATTCTTTGGATTATTTCATTACTTTGTATAATTGTTATATACTTTTAGAAACTGAATATGTAGAATAAATTGCTAACGTTTAAGATTTTTCAATCATTTAGTCCTTTGCATTAAGTTCTACCCCCAACTGCCCTATGCCCAACTGCCAAATACAGCTCGAGTGGATAGACATTTGATCCTCTCTCATCAAAATAATTGAGTCATTTCCTGAGAGCTGATTAGAAAGTATGCACAGATTCTCAAAGGTTTGCAATGGAAGCAAAGTGCTGCCAAGCCATCCTTGCCTGGTGTCTATTACATATGAAGATGGGTGTGCAGGACTCTCATCTGTTCTGGGTCTGTAAATCCCGCCTATGTATATGAACACAGTGATCAATAACACAGTTCAATATGTCATCAGATATTTGTGTCATTTCCAGCCACTTCCATATGCACTACTTTATATGCCTTTTATTTATTTCTTCTGCAATCATATAGCCAGCCTAAAACAAAAATTAAATTAAATAAATGTTCATTATAGTCTCAGGATACCAATCTATTTATATTTGTATACTTTATGCTGCCATACCTTCTTTGACGATTTCCATAAGTTTAATACTTTTTTTGAACTGAGGCAAATTTTGGCATTCCCATTTTGATTGTGATAATAATATAACATCTGTGAAGTAACCAAAATAGGGCATCCATACCGTGTTTCCCCGAAAATAAAACCTAACTGGAAAATAAGCCGTAGCATGATTTTTCAGGATGCTCGTAATATAAAATAAGCCCTAATGCGTCTTTTGGAGCAAAAATTAATATAAGACCCGGTCTTATTTTCAAGGAAATACAGTAGGGCTTATTTTACATTACAAGCATCCTGAAAAATCATGCTAGGGATTATTTTCTGGTTAGGTCTTATTTTTGGGGAAACACGGTATTAAGTGCTGCTCTTTATAGCACTGATTCATTACAGCCTTATTTGTCTCAGAAATATTTTAATACAAAAGTGTATAACTTCACCATTGTTTTAAACAACACAATGATGCAAAAGGAGAAGTCTGTTTTCCCATATGCCGGAAAAAGTAGTGTTTAACACTTGCTTACAGCCAACGAGTAGGATGTACCATGGAGCACATGTGTGCCTCACTTTCCTTCCTCAGACGTTGTTCTCTAATCTCTGCCACAGCCTTACTTGGGCTAAAGGAGAATATTACAGTTGGGTATAAAACACAAGTGCTATGACTGCTTCAAATGTTTGTGGAACTGGTTGAGGAAGCAGAAGATAATGAGCAGCTGTCATTTGGAAATTGGTAGCAATGCACTGGCATCCCTCAGCTCTGTAAGCAGCAGGAAGCTTTGTGGGAATTTTTATCCCGTGGGGCACCGTGAGCCAATGGCTTTGACACACTCTGATTAAAGTGCTCCCATTCTGTGGAACTTGTACCCTGCACTAAACTGGTTATGCCCACCCACAGAAACACCCTTGGTGTCTCACTTAATTATTCCAATGGTCACCTTAAAATTCCTTCTCCAGACATTCTCCTATTTTTCAGCAGTTTGATAGCCCATATTTTTTTTCTTCCACATTAGTGGCCCCTTAATTCAGTAGTTATCCTTACCTATAATTCTCAGGCACTTTCCTTCTTTGTCCTTTTCATCTCTCACACTTTCTATTTTGCCAAGGAATGGCTTCTTTCAAGTTTTCTTATTTTCTCCTCTGTTCAGTGTCTAGGTTTATGTGAAGAAAGTTTCCTTGTTGTCTTATGAACATATTTTTTCTTAGGAAATTTTCTAGGCTATACCCTCAATTTGTAATCTGTAAGTAAGATTACAATTTAATTTTCCTTGAAGCTTTCACCAGGTTTCTTTCCTTATTATTTGCCCTCCTTGGAAAAGTACACATTGAAAAGCCATGGATCTGTCTCCTCTCCCTATGGGTCAAAGAGGGCAAGAGACCCCCATTCCACCCACCAGGCATAAAGCTCCCAGTTTGGCATTGCTGCTTTGATGGCATTGTTGTGTGGTGATTCTTATAAGTGGCTCCAGAAACACCTTCTGGCATTAGCTCCATGGTGTCATCACCCTTCTTGCTGTCATCTGTCAACTGCTCACCTTATTGAAGCCTTTCATGCTCTCTGTCACTGGCAGTAACATCCAGGGTCCTTGGTGCGTCTCCAACATGTCTTCCTGTAATAATGCACTGCAGTAAAGGGTACTGACTTTGGGGTCAGACCAGCCTGATTTGTTGTAAATATTAAATGAACTACGTCATGACTAATACAGTGGCTGGCAGAGAGTAAGTGGTGAAGAAAAGGCAGAAATTACTGTTATTATTCCTAGAATGTATTGGTAGTTTAGAAGCTTGGTGTTAGTTTCAGTTCTTTTATGAAATTTATTTGAAATTTCTTAATGGCAGGAACCACTCAGGCTCACATCTGCACATGTACACTCAGGTTTCTCTTGCTATGCCTCAATGAAGGCCACTAACTTCTCTAGCTTCCTTGGCAACAGCCAACTGTTATTTGCCCTAACAGCTCCTTTTCAGGGCCTACCTTGTAGAGCTCAGCGTAACCAAAAGGTTCTGCCTGAACTTATAAGGCACTTAGCAAAAAATCTCACATGTGCCTACATGTTTTACTGTGGACATATTAGCAGTACCCTATCCCCCTGGGAATACTGAGGTACCCAAATAAATCAAGTCTGACAAGAAAGCTCAAACTAGATGTGGAAACTAAAATCTAATAGAAATCCTGGGTTATCCTTTTGTGTAATCTTTGTATGTTATGCAACCATGCTTGAATAATAACATTTATTTCCAAGATAAAATAGAAAATAGTTTCTGCCTTCAAGGAGCACAATGTTTCAGAGACAAGTACAGACAAGGCCATGTACAATGTCATTTATGTGAATGTGATGTTAAAAATGTACATATGGTACATAAGGCATGACTCACTGCACAACACGAAATAAAGCTGGAGTTAAAAACCTGAACCCCTGACTACCTATTCAACTCTCTACCTACTACGTACCATTGCCCAATTTTGCTGCTTAAATTTTCCTATTTAAAAAAAGAAAAAAGAAAAATTATATAGAAAATCAAAATGGAAAGCCTTGGGAGAAAATAGCTGAAAATACTTCATCTTTATGTGCTTATGTGAATCAGAGAACAAACAAGCGTTTCAAAATGCATTACCTGCATTTGAGTAGTTAGGGCTAAAAGCGGAAGTGTGGATGAGCTCTAAGACAGCTAGCTACTTGGAAACTCTTGGAAATTTAGAGACACGCCAGGGCTTCTTTGACAGATGAACAGAAAATTCAAAGAACAGTTTAATGATGGCAACACCTATAGCCCAACTGGGCTAAGTATAGGGCTCGTGCATTTCCTCTGGATATGAGGTTCTTTGGGATGTTAGGATGTGCTCAGTTCATTCTGAGTTCCTGGTTTGAAGTGGGCAAGTGTTATGAAGGGAACTTACGGAAAGGCCAACGGAAGAACCGTGCTTTCAATATTAGAACTACCTTCACCACTTATTCTATTTTCACTTGTTTCTACTTTCCCTCTCCTATGAACGATGTCATAGGAGCACATCTCTGCAATTTTTTTTCTCTACCAAATTCTAATAGGGAAATTCTTACTAGAATTTGATTTTAATTACTAAGATAAAAATATTCCTTATTGAGCCCTATTTTGTGCCCAGCACAATGCTCAACATAAGATAGAAAATAGGTCGATAGACAGATAAATAATAAATGGATAGATGATAGATAGGTAGGTGATAGATAGATAGATAGGTCTTAGACAGAGAGGTGAATGAGACATCATCTGTCATTTCCAGTAGGGATTAGAAAGTCTAACATTTTGAAGTGGAAGAGTGAGAGGCTGAGGGAGTTAGGCCTATGGCCTTAAATGTTTTTTTCTACGTTTAAAAAAAAAAAAAAAAAAAGGAGGGAAGGGGAACAAGGAAAGGGAAAAGTGAAGCCTGGAAGAGAGCAAGCAAGTTTTGAAACAGCTGGTGTGCAGAATGATAGATATGACAAAAATGAGTTAAAAATACAAACCACGTATTAGTAAAGTCCTGTGATTCTTGAGAAAATGGTTATCTCATCTGTGTTGTTGCCATCGTTGTGCGTGCTAATCGTCATCATCGTCGTCATCATCTCCAGAACAAATTATACTCGAACCACATAACCTTTGCATAATTGAGAAAACTATTCCTTTGAGAAACTGATAATCGTTTATGTTAGTTTCATTTTTCTGGTGGGGTGTTATAGGCTGATTTACTTTATCACATCCTTCTTATTTGTACTTGTTTAGGTTGAGCCAGTGATACAGAGAGGCCACGAGAGTCTGGTCCATCACATCCTGCTCTATCAGTGCAGCAGCAATTTTAACGACAGCGTTTTGGACTATGGCCACGAGTGCTACCACCCTAACATGCCCGACGCGTTCCTCACCTGCGAGACCGTTATTTTTGCCTGGGCCATTGGTGGAGAGGTGGGGCTAACGATTACTGAGATGTCACAATTAACTGGTCATGTTTTTTCTCTATGATTCTAATACTTATAAGTAGAGCTCTATACACTATTTTTGATATGAAGATGGCTTATTTTTCTTTCCACAGGAAGTTCTTTCTTCCTTAAGCCATTTTATTTTATCAACTCTAGATTAATGGACTTCCAGAATATTGAAATATCTTTGAGAATGATTGGACTTTGAGTGGAGCAGAGCTTTCAAGGTCTTTCGTAGGACACTGCCTCATACAAATTTCCTTATTTAGGGTTTTTCCTACCCACCTCATGTTGGACTATCCCTCGGCACTCCGTTAGATCCTCATTATGTGCTCCTAGAAGTCCATTATGACAATCCAACTTATGAGGAAGGTGAGTTTATTCTGCATATATTCTACCTATGATTTTTAAATCGTTTTATAACTTCTGTCTTACAGTTGAAATAAAATAGCATCCAATGTTAGAAAAAATTAACCTACACGTTTGTGATCTAAATTAGGATATTTTTAGAGTAAAAAAGGATACTACAAATAATTACACTGGGACAAGTGTCATTCACCAGTGCTGAATTAGACAAATGGACCTTGAGGTCACTAATCTTAAAGCATATACAGACTATTTATCAGGAAGTCGAAGAATAGACTTTTTCCCTTTGTGATATAAATTAGTCCCAAGTACATGGTGCTTAGGAAATGATTTTTTTCTAACTATATTTATGAAAAATGATTATTTATCACACTAGAAAACATTAAATATTTTGTTGTGTGATAAGCAACCGTAAATATACTCAAGAGATACTTATGCAGTGACACTGGGTAATATGGTTAATGAGGAGGGTATTTACACTGGATTTCCGATTTACTTATGTAATATTCAAAACCCCACATTGAAAGATTCAGTATGAAATTATCAACAGAAGCAACTCAAAGTTATTATTTTACATTGATTCATGCAATTATTCAGCAAATACTGAATGCCAACTATGAGCTGGGTCTGTGCTTAACGATATAATATTTGTGAAAAACAGGCACTTTGTGCCCTCATAAAAATTATAGTGTAGTGGGAAAGAGAAACAATAAAATAATCACACCAATTAATATAAAATTATATACATGCTAATTGATCCAAAGGTCAATTTGGTAGTCATCGGTAGGTAAGTCACCACTGCAGAAAAGAGTCAATTTTAATTTCAAAGTTAGTGGAGCAGATTTATGAAGTTTTGGAGTCATGCTTTCCTCCTTATAAAAATGTCATAAGGAATGTATCTTATTCATCCATCGTCTCACAATGCCTATTGTAGTGCTTTTCAGATACTAGATTCTTAATAATTGTTGATTAAATAATTCTTGAACAGTTGAAAGAATGGTAACAGACAATAATGAAATTTAACTATTAGTAGTTTTCTACATCTGCAGATGGTGTCTAGACCAAGGGGGTTTTACCTCTATGTAAATGTCACTGAACTTCACCTCAAAACAATATAAAAGAAAGCTTTTATTGAATTCACTATATTCTAGTGAATGGCTTTAGGATTTTCATTCTGTCTTCATGTTAGATAATTGTGGTATATATCAGCTAGACAACACAAACATTTTTCCCCTGGTATGCTGTGTGAGTCGAAAATGGCTGCAGAAAATATGGCGACTTGTCTTTTAATTCTCATTTGTGACGCTGAATGTTGTCTTCCATTAATGCTTGCTTGTTTGTAGTCCTTTCTCTTGTGATATTTTAAGGAAAGTTAATGAACCCATTTTAACTGAATGTAGGGAATTTTTTTTTCTTAAGAATACAAACTCACTTTTAATAATATGCTCTTGTTTCAGGCTTAATAGATAATTCCGGACTGAGGTTATTTCATACGACAGACATAAGGAAATTCGATGCCGGGGTGATCGAGGCTGGCCTCTGGGTGAGCCTCTTCCATACCATCCCTCCAGGCATGCCTGACTTCCGGTCAGAAGGTCACTGCACTCTGGAATGCCTGGAAGAGGTACACTGCGTCTCAATCTGCATGCTGTTCTTTATAGATTAATCAATGCTCTTAGAAAACTGTGTTTTTCTAACCACATTTTTTTTTTAATTTCATGTGTATTTAGTATGAATTACTTTTCTTGTTGTCACACTGTAAAACCATCATTTAAAATTTTAGCAAGCCCTTTGGCTTTTAAATCTTGAAGGCTACAGATGTAGAATTCTGAAGGCAAGAATAACTTCCAGCGTGTTTCCCTTCCTAGTCCTACCTCCTTTGTTTCATATCGGACACTTTATCTTTTACAATTTCTACCTTTGTTTGTGTAGGTTTCCTTTCTCAACTTTCCTTTCATCTCTATTATAGTTTTTTCTTCATTATTCATTTTTAATTTTTTCTCGTTTTCTCCACTTAATTTCTTTCCCTTCTTTAACCAAAGAGCAGGAATAACTAATGTCAAAATACAGATTGAGTAAAAGGAAACCATATGTAAGTATTTAACAATGGCTGCTTCCATTTACAGTTATTTTCTCTTGAATGAAAGTATTTCAACATGGATCATATTCTTTATGAATTAAGAGACGGCGTGGTTGTAGGCAGTATCATATTCTTTATGAATTAGGAGATTGGTGTGGTTGTAGATAGTATGGTAGGCTGGTGAACTGGAAAGATTATGCTCTCTGAATTATGTAGACCACGATTCAAATTGCCATGATTTATTTACGAGCTGTAGGACCATGGCCAATTCACTTAATTCCACTTTCCCACTTGGTTTTTTTTTTAATCTGGAAAAGTGGAAATAATTCATTCTTTAAAGTGTTTCAATTTGCAGATTACTAACACACTGGAATCTTTTTGCCAGGAGCTTTGACTGCTTCTTTACCCCCTAAAAGAAGGAAAAAGAAAGATAACATTTAGGAATGGTCTGGTAGGTCCTTGGTCATCATTAGTTCCCTTTCTTTTCTCCAGCAAATGTTGCTTCACAAACAAAATATGCTAGGAATAAGTCATGAAAAATCCAAATTCAAAATGTTTGGTGGCTCATGCATTCACTTAAATTGCTTTCACTTTTCTTCTCAACTGTCCCTTCAAGTCTCTTTGAATGTGAATTGTCTGAACATGCACTTATGTGGGCTCAGTGAGTCTTCCACTTTGTCCCCTGCAGGCTCTGGAAGCTGAAAAGCCAAGTGGAATCCATGTGTTCGCTGTTCTCCTCCATGCTCACCTGGCTGGCAGAGGCATCAGGCTACGCCATTTTCGCAAAGGGGAGGAAATGAGATTGCTTGCTTATGATGACGATTTTGATTTCAATTTCCAGGAGTTTCAATATCTAAAGGAAGAACAAACAATCTTACCAGTATGCATGTTTTGTTGTTTTTCACTGAATGTTATGAAAGTCATGAGACATACATCTGCTGAGAATTAGCAAAGTTTCTAGTGGTGAAATGAATTGCTCATCACGAGTATTCTGGTCTTCCTATTCTTGAAGCCACCCACCATGGGTGTTGCACAACCCAGATGGAATGTATTTGATCTGTTTTCCAAAATCAAAACTCATTTTTCTTCTTATTCCCAGGGGCACTTCAAGTTGTTAATTTAAAGAAAATAAAAATCGGGTTCTGAGCACTATTATTGCTCTTTTCTTACTTGACTCCCCAGTTAACAACCTTTTGGCTGCAATTATGGTAATGGTAAAAGCAGAGGTTTCCTTATACCATGGGATATTTTTTTGAAAGTTTCATTTCAGTTAAATGGATATAAAGATAATTCTTTCATTTGACAAAGGTATTTGAACATAGTTAATTACACTGTGCTATGTAATCCACTTACAATACTTGGGGTCATGGTGGAAGGACTTGGAAGAGAATCTCATGCCTCACAATAACGAAGGCTTGAAAAATTGTTTTTTTTATGATGCTTCACTTTGTCAAATTTTTTAGCCAATGACCATCAAGGTCAATAGTCATACAATTTCATACCCTTATTTCATTCTTAAATGTCCAATTCTTATGTTATTTATGAAATGAGAATGACAGCAATATCTTTACATGCAAAAATTCCTTGATACGCCCTGAGAATAGGAAAATGAAGTTTGAGAAGCATTGATCTTTTTGAGATTCTCTACTCTCTTTTATTGTGTTGTCTTGTCTGTGGACTTTCCAACCAGTTTTATTGTGTTATTTCAGAGTTCCCCACCTGGTGTGCTGTGAGTAGGGTATACGTTTGTTGCGATACTGATTCCTGGGCCCTCTGCGTAGGGGGGTGGGAGGGCAAATCTGAAGACTAGCACCTAGAGGTAGCTGTGTCTGGTCCATGAATAGCCTGTCCACTTATCTGAGCGGAAACCCATACAAAATTATTTTCTATGTGTTGTGAATTGTCCAAAAGGTAGGTAAACACTGGAACAATAAATTATTATCAATTTGCCTCATAATTCTAATGTAAGGAAATAAAGACGTGACTAAAGAGCTATAGAGAAAATAAGGTAAATAACGAAATAATCACAATAACTAGTTATCTATGGCTAACATTTCTGAAGTGTCTCATCTCTACTAAGGATTAAATATGTGTTTTGTGATTTAATGCCTTCACAACAGCTGTGCAAAATAAGTGCTATTTTTATCATTATTTTTCAGAGGAATAAATTGTGCCCAGAATGTTCATTTCCTTATCTAAGGTCATGCATTACAACATGGTGGACTCTAGCCTAGACACAGAGAATCTTAGTTGTTTGTTTGCTGGCTTATTGTACTAGCAATCCTAGAATTTAATAGGTCAAGGGTCTTCTCCTGAATCAAATTACTTAATGCATCCCTTCATATAGCAAATTAAACTGTTGGCCTACAAGTGTATTAGATAAATAAAACAGCATAAAACTCCAATCTGAATCTCTTACTTTTATGTTTTAGGGAGATAATCTAATTACTGAGTGTCGCTACAACACAAAAGATAGAGCCCGGATGACTTGGGTAAGAAAATTTTTATTATTCTTAAAGTTCATTTGTGGAGAGAGAGGAATGAACTTTGATTTTAGAAGAAAAAAACTAAAAAGCATCTTCACTGGGAAGCAAAATTCCTGAGTGTATTGAACATGAAACATCATAAAAGTCAAATCAGAGCAGTTGTAGCATTTTATCAGATTAACTAATGACACTATGTTAATATTTTAGTTTTTCCTCATCAAATATTATTAATAAAATAACTGTGGTCACTAGAGACCATTTACATTCTGGACTTAGATGAATCAACTTCAAAAGGAAGAATGGATTACATGACCTTAGAGCCTTCTGACCCAAAGAGAAATCTCATCCCAACAGATTTACTGGGGAGTTCTGCCAAACATCCAAGAAACAGATCATTCATGCCTTACTTATATCTTCCAGGGAACACATTTCCCACCAACTGATTTTATGAAGTTAACATAATCTCAATATTAGAATTTGATAATGGTAGTATGAGAGAGGTCAACAATATGCACTTGATGGAAATATCTTTGACAAAGTATTGACAAACCAAATCCTGCATCATATAAACATGTAATGTTAGGATCAATTTGGGTTTAGCTAACAATGGCAAATTGGTTTAAATTAGAAAATATATTAATACTATGCTTCAGTCAAGAGATTGAAGGAAAAGGGTATATGATCAACTCAATTGGGGCAGAAAAAGCATTCATAAAATTTATGTCAGTCATTGTCATAGAAGAAGGGCGTTTAGCAAACCAGGAATAGGAGAGAATTGTCTTAACCAGATAAAAATTGGCTCTGAAAAATTTATAGCAAATATCAAACTAAATGAAGTATTAGAAGTAGTCCTTAAAAATCAGGAAGAAGAATAGGATATTTATTATCACTATTTCTATTCAACATTGTACTGGAAAAAAAAATGAGGATCAGAAAAGAAGCAAAGAGGCAAAACACATTGGTAAGAGATACTGTGTTCATGGGTAGAAAGACTCAGTAAAATAAAAATAATTCTATTTAGATTGGTCTATAAATTTGATGTAATTCCAGTAAAAAATTCAGAGAGCTTTTATGATTTGGGATTCTGGTATCCTAATTAAGAAATCTTCGCATAGCTGCAAAGATTTTCTCCTATGTTTTTTATTTTATTTTTTAAAATTTTACAGTTTTAGCTTTTATACAGAGCAAATTGATTCTAAAATCTACACAGAAGAGCACGTGTTAATAATAGGCAGGACTCTACTAAAAAGAACAAAATGAGCAACAAACTGCTGGAGAGGAAGGCTTATTTTAAAGCTATGGTTATTAATAGTGTGCTTTGGGTCCAGAGTTAGAACAGTGGAACTGAGTAGGGAATCCCAGAAACAAGACCTACAAATCCACTACATGGAAACTTGGTTTAGGATAGACATGGCATTCAGATAAGTGAAAAATGATAGACTTTCATTAAAGAACACAGAGACAATTAGGTATCTAAATGACAAAAATATAATTATGTCTTTATCTTGCACAATACACAGAAAATCAGTCCTCGGCAGATTAAATATTAAATGTGAAGAGCAAAATTTTAAAACCTTTAGGAGAAAAATACATATCTTCATGATTTTGTAGTAGGTAAGAACTTCTTAACAAAACATAAAAAGCACAAACTGTGCATTAAAAGATTGATGAATTTGAGCACATTAAAGCTTTTGGTAACAAAAAACATGATTAAGTGAAAAGAAATTTTAAACTGAAAAAAATATTTGCAATACATAGGTTAATACAGCCTCACTATCCAGCGTTTATTAAAAGAAATTTCATAAATCAGTTACATAACACAAACATACAATAGAAAAAAAGCAAAATATAAAAAAATTTTATAGAAATAAAAGCCCAAAAAGATAATAAACATATTAAAGAACCCTCAATTTCATTTGAAATCACAGACATGCAAATGTAAACCAGAAGGAGATATTTTATATCCACCAGTTTGGCAATGCTGAATGTAAGTTTATAAAACCACTTTGGGGGAAAATCATGGCATTCTCTAGTAAAGTTGGGGATTGATATATGTTCTACCCAGATCCATTCCTATGTAGATTTAACCTTGAGATTATGTTTGCAGGAAGTGTTCCAGGAAAGAAACATAAAATATTCATAGTAACATGTAACAACACAGGAACAAAAAACTGGGAACAGCTCAAATATTTATCAAAAGGAAAACAAATACATATATTATAATATGTCCATACAATATATGAATAGTATATAGTTATGAAAATTAATGAACTAAAGCAATTCATATATTAACATGATGTATCTGAAGAACATAACATTGATTGAAAAGAGCAAGCTGGCAGCAGACAGTATATAATTATGATATTATGTATCCAAAACTTAAGAACTTGCAGAATTAAACTATATTATTTAAGGATACATACATCAATTAACTAAATGTAAAGGGTGATGAAAAGCAATAGAACGATAAACAAAATATGAAGATATCATCATCTTTGGTTAGGTTGGGGAAGATAATTGAACACGAGCACACAGCGTAGTCAAAGCACTGATATTAGCTTTATTTTTCTCTTGCCTTATATATAATTTTGTTTGCATGAAATATTTCACTAAATATGTAATAAATTATTATTTTAGTATATTTTGGTGTTCTCCCTTTGCCCAACTCTGCCTTACTCATCAAGTGTATGACATTATGTTTTTGTAGTTTGTAAAGTCATTGCATATTAGCCACTACATTAATTTACAACCAGGGACAATAATATTAAGTTTTTCACCTTCATTTTTGAAGGATAGGTGATATGTTGGGTACAGAATTCTTGGTTAATTTCTTTTTCCCTGCAGAACTTGAATATGTAATTCCAATATCTTTTTGTTACTTCGCTTGTTTATGATGAAATTTCAGCTGTCAATTGTGTTATTGTTCCCCCATATGTGATATGTTCTTTTTCTCTTGCTGCTTTCAAGATTTTCTTTTTTGTTTTTGGCTCTCAGCAATATGACTATGATGTGTATAAGTATGGCTCTTTTCACATTTATTTCTGGTATTTGTTGAGCTCCTGGCATCTGTAAATTCATGTTTTTTACTAAATTTGGGAAGATTTCAGCCATTATTTTTTCAAATATAATTTCTACCCTTTTCTCTCTTCTTTTTCATTCTGGAACTCCAATTACATGTATATTGGAATATTATCCCACATGACTCTGAGGAATTTTCACCTTTCTTTTAGGTTTTTTTGTTTGTTTTATCTTCTTGCTGATCTTTGGATTGGAAAACTTCTATTGATCTATCTTAAAGTTCACTGATTCTTTCCTCTTCCATCTCAAATTTGATGTTGAGCTCATCTTATCAATTTTTAAATCAATTACTGTAGTTTTCAACTCTAGAATTTCTGTTTGGTTCTTTTTATGTTTTCTCTGATGCCATTCCCTGTTTGTTCACTCATTTTTAATGTATTTGCCTTTAACTACTTGAACATCTTTTTTTAACTCTTTAAACCTGCTTTTAAGTTTTTACTAACTCCAGCATCTGTATTGTCTCATAATCAGTTTCTACTGACTTCTTTTTCCCAAATACATCTCATAGTTTCTTGTTTCTTTTCATGTTTAATAACTTTTGGATAAACTTTGGACATTGTAAATAATATGTTGTAGCAACTCTAGATTCTCCTTCTGAGTATCTTTGATCTTTTTTAAAATGTTAATAGATAATTTACTACCTAGATTCAAAATGTAAAATCTGTCTTTCCTGTGGTATGCAGCAGCTGATGTTTATAGACATGAAAATGAGATTATAGAAAATTCAGTGCAATCAGTCAAATATTCATCACACTGACTGATTGGTATCATCTTGAGCAAACATCCCCATAATCCTTTGAAATGTTCATTGTGGTGAGATGTGTACATCATGTAAACAGAACTTTAAGAAAATTAGTAAGTTATTTAAGAAAGGCAACTTTTAAAGAGATGGAAATAATTCTATTAATTTTAAAATGTGTCACTACGTTTTAAAAAACTAAATTGTCATTTAGATTATTATTTTTCAGCTTCAAGATTTATTACACTTCAATATTGGAAGGATCTATATGACATTGGTGGCTTGTGTGCTATATATTTTTCTAAGTAAAACATCTCCATTTTCAGGGAGGACTAAGCACCAGGAATGAAATGTGTCTCTCATATCTTCTTTATTACCCAAGAATTAATCTTACTCGATGTGCAAGTATTCCAGACATTATGGAACAACTTCAGTTCATTGGTGTTAAGGAGATCTACAGGCCAGTCACGTAAGTGATAAGTCAATTTCATGACAGGGGTAACATATTTCAGAGAATGGCTGGCATTGTTTTCATATTGGAGTTATCACCACGTCATGGAATTTCTTTATGTGCTGTTCTATTAGATTATTTTCAACTGGGGAGACCAGGTAAGTTTCCTGGTTGCTTTGTCCATGGTCCCCAAGACTACCTTCAGGTTCAGTGATTTTATAGGAGGACCAAAAGGGTTCGGCATATAGTTGTACTCATGGCTAATATTAATTACAGAGAAAGAATATGAAGAAAAATTAACAAAAAGAAAAAGGCACATGGGATAAACAAAGTCCTCAGGAAACCAGGTACAAGCTTCCAAGACACAACTCCTAGTGGACTCAAATAGAATGTGCTTAATTCCACCAGCATCAAATTATGACAACATGTATGAAATGTCGTGAATTAGAGAAGCTCATTAGAGACTCAGTGCCCAGAGTTTTTTGGGGGACTGGTCACATAGGTGCCCTCTGCTTAGCAAGTACCAAAAACTCCAAACTCCCAAAAGGAAAGCAGGTGTTCAACATAGGCTGAATTATTTGTACAAACAATCTAGGTGCAATCGCTTAGAGGAAGTTTTATATGAGTATAGGAACTTGGTTATTATTTTTAAGTTCCCTGATGCCAGCCCAATCAACCATTCAAGCAGGCATTTCAAAGTATGGCAGTCTCAGACCCGCTATGTTAACACTTTCTGCACATATCGTAGGAACTACTTAACATAAAATAACAAACAAGATAAATATTATTCCTGCCCTTTTAAGATTATATTCTAGAATGGGGAAGAGCTAATAGACAAACACTATAAATATAAAATTTTAGACATTAGTCAATGTTATAAAAACAATCGAGACAGTGAAGGATGTGTGTAGCTGCTGTCAACTGGATGGTGAAAGCATGCTGGGGTGATGTCTTACTTTGGGTTGCTCTAACCTAAATACTGTAGACAAGGTGACTTATAAACACCAGAAATTTATTTCTCACAGTTTGGGAGCCTAGGAAGTCAAAAATCAATGCTCTGACAGATTCAGTATCTGGTGAGGGCCTACTTGCTCATGGATGGTCATCTTCTCACAGTGACCTCACATGGCAGGAAGGGAAAGGGAGCTTTCTCAAGAGGCTTTTATAGGGGCACTAAATCCCATTCATGAGGGCAGAGACGCCCAAAGGCCCCATCTCCTAATAATGTCACCTTGGGTGTTAGGATTTCAACATGTGAATTTTGGAAGGCCACAAACGTTCAATCCATGGCAGGTGGTGGTGTTTGAACAGAGACCTAAGTGATGAGAAGTGAACCATGCAAAGATACCCAAGTATGCTCTATGCAGAAAGAAGAGTCAGTATAATGACACTATGACGGGTATGAAGCTAGCAGCTTCAAAGAGCAGCAAGGAGGTGAGTTTGGCTGGAGCAAGTGAAATTTGGTAGAGAATGAGTGAGAAGGTCGACAGCAAGTGGGACCAGGTCATGTAGGGCTTTATAGGCAACATAAGGATTTGGGGTTTTAGTGCAAAGAAAAGCCATTGTAGGTTATTAAAAAAGTCAATTTGGCTATGTTGACAAGAGCTCTAAGAGGGCGAATTTGGAAAGAATAAAACCAACCAGGAGACAATTGTGACTGTCCAGGTGAGATGTGAGAGATCAAGGTGGTGGTTGTAGAGTTTATGAGAAATTATTACATTTAGGTTATCTTTTGAAAGTAGCCCTTACTGGATTTCAGTGATTATTACATCTCAGGGAGGTGGTCAGAGAAGGGGAAGAGTGAAAGAAAAATGAAGTTGTGTGAATGGTGTCATGATATAAGAGAAACTTGTTTGAAGAAGAAATTAAAAATTATGTTTTGGATATATTAAGTTTGATGTAGAAAAAAAGAGATTTTATCTATTCTTAATAACACCACAGAGAAGAATTAGGGTGCTAGGTAGAAATTTTGGAGTGTAGATTTTGTTTTACTATAGGAAAGAATTTTCTAATGGTTAGGACTTTTCAAAATGAAAAGTTTTTGCCTAAAACTGATGTAATTAGGCAAAAGATACACATAGATTTTTGAGGGGGTGTATTTAAGGAGAGGATAAAAAACACTTAATGAGGATGTGGTAAGTTGTAGATGCCGAAGGAGAATGTATAATTATGGTCTCCTTTTTGTTTCTAAATATTATAGGGGTTAGAAATTATGAACTAAGAACACCTGTCTTTTAAAATTAAACTTACTATTCATAGATGTGTTCTACTGAGTTCCTATCCAGACAACCAATGACCACCAGACCAGAAGTCTTGATCTACTAAAATACAAATACCAAAATGCTGTGTAAAATAGTTTATAGTTTATGAACTATTTTCACATACATAATTTCACCTAATTTATTTTTACACAATTCCAATAGGTAGAGCAGGACTTGCAATCCCAGTTTTACAGAGGAGGAAATGGAAACTGAAAGGTTAATAAACTATTTAACATCCTATAGTACATAATAAATGGGAGAGCTAAGACTTGTTTTATTTACATATATATATATATATATATATATATATATATATATATATCTGTCTTTTATTCAAAATAAATTATGCATATAAATAAAATATTAATAAAAATCAAAGCAGCACATAAAATATCATTCTAAAATCACTGAGATATAGTCTTGTTTATAAAATTGATATTATATTGTTTCTTACTAACACTTAAGTAGCCTTTTATTCCTTTAGAATATTGTTTACATATTGACTAGAAATGTTTCCTAGCCGGGTTAACTTGAGAGTATGTTGGAAACAAATGGACAAAGTTATGTGTTTACAAGACGATAATTCGAAATACATTCTATGGTCCAGTTGTTTTCTTTTGTGTTCATCTCATGTGAAGCCTCTGAAAATGCTCGGTTCCCATGTCCCAGTGAGCTCTCACCCTTGGTCTCCTCCAGGAAATACTGAAGTTGGGCTTTTCATCACTTAGGACAGAAGAATGGCTTCCCAGAATAAGGCCACAGATGTCATTGCCCACATAAAAGCATTTAACTACGTGGTTAAATATATTTATTCTTTAAAAATATGAGTGAAGAGAGCCTGCTATAAAATAGGTGTTTGGACTTTAAATCAAATTTTCTAGTCTAGTTCATTGTCACAGTGACGTAAGTATCATCCAAGACCAAACCAACAAGATACTGGCTAAAAGATCAGAAAGAGAAATAGTGTGGGTGTTTTTTATGTTTTGCTTAAAAGAAGATTGCTAATTTGGTTTCAGGGTACAATACAAAAAGGAATGTCATATAACATATAATCCCAAATCTCCTATTCTGTGCTTTTAATATAACAATTAGTTAGGTGCCCCATTTCGTTTTAAACATGCTGTAGCAATCCTAGGATTAGAGAATGACTTAGTAGAAAAATAGAGATAACTACATCCTGTCTCAGGAATTGTCTGTTCTGGGGATACAATTTTTCTCTACCTCCTACAGATCTGGCAAGGCGTAAGGAAAAACAAAAACTCACAAAGATTAGATAACAGAAATAGATAATGAGTTTAGATCAATTCTGTATTCTCTGCTGCACCACACAACAACCCTTTCTATGTAGTTCCAGGGTGGTTTATGTGATGGAAAGTTCCTGTGTTATTTGTTCTATAAAAAGAATCAAGAGAGGTGTTTCTATCTTCCTTATTTGAAAAATCACTTTATGTTTATAATGTGTAAAAATCATACATGCTTATGATAAAGAATTTAGATAATGCAGAAAAAAGTTTTGAAAAGAAGATAAAAGCTATCACCTCAAATTTTGTTAGAGATAAATAGTACTAACATTAATTGAATATTAATACAGGCATCTTTCTATGTAGGTATTGATGCAAAGGTGAATAGGTTATTGTTATAAAGATCCTAATTTGTGTACTGTTTTAAACAAAAAACATTAAATTTTAATTTTTTAAATTAATCAGAAGAAAAAGGAACAAACTGAACAGTTGTTGAACTTCAAATAAATGTTGCTGTTGTTTTTAACCATAAGTATTTTACTACAAAGAGGCTCCAAATGTTGAGAAAACAGATCATGAAAGACATTAAGATGTTGCACTCACTTTTATGTAAAACTACATGTTTCAAATTTAGGTCATAAAAGATGAGGGCATTCATACTCTCACATTGTCTCTCACCTCCAAATATTTATTGTTAAATTATGATTGTATTTTCACATCTTTTTAATTTTCACATTTAATTCTGAAACCTAATTCTCACAATTTTGAATGCAACTTTTCTTTTTAATAGATTCAGTGATAACCCCTAATCTTTATGTGATTTTTTTCATTTCTGAGTTCTTTAATTTGATTCTTTAGGATTTTATCCTTAAGTCGTTTAATCAAGAAAGGCTTCCAGGTGCTTTATGTCCTGAGTTCTTTTACATTTGAGAATTTCTGCATTTAGATTTGGACAGCATTTAGCTAGATATAATATTTTGGGGTCATTTATTTTTTTAAATGACGGAGATCTCTTTGGAGGAATGGGAGTGTAAGTCCTTTACTGGTAGAATGCTTAAGTTAAATTGAACATATTTCAGTGTGGAGTATCTGAATTATATTCACCTGAAACACAAAGTGCTCTGTCAGTACATATATCTACTTCTTTTTTTTTCATTTCAGGGAAATTTTCTAATGTTTCTTCTAATCTATTTGGGATTTTTAAAAAGAATTTTCTCCTACAATGTTTCAGAAGTGCTCATTTGCTTCTTGCTTTTTCTAACTTATTTGGTGCTAAAGTCATTTTGTCTTAAATTTATTTCCTTTGATCTGCTATCTCCTTTTCAATCTCCTCCTGTCATTTTATCATCTTGTATATGAGCTCTTGTTTAATTGAATTCATGTTCTTATTAAATAAACTTATAACATGAAACACTTGTGTGATTTCTCTCCAGTGTAATTGGTTTACATTTTCTTCTAGAGTCAGTTTTTTTCTGTCTCTTTACATGAAATGAGATATAATTTCCTTTTCACCCTATGTTTTCATGGTTATGTCATTTCTTGCTTCTGCTGAGTCAGTCGTGTCTAAAACCTCTCTTTGATAAAGTAGGTAAATTCTTGACTTCCTTCTAAGCAAATCTGACAGTAGGTTTCTTTCTCTCACCACGGTTTGAGGTTTGGGTGATGCATGTTATGTACATACTTTTGTATATTTTGATGGTGAAAGGCTGTGGGCACAGCGATGGGACTCTACCCTGTATTGCAATGCATGGGTTATTCTTTCTGCAGATTTTATTGAAAATCTATGCAAGGAAGGTTTCTAACTTGTAGGGGTTGAATCCCTGTCCATGCGGGAATGTCCCACGTCTTATATCATGCTGTCAAATCTGTTGCAGCCCTCCATCCTTCACTTATCAGGGAGACTCAGTTTCACTGTGTACTTCCCAACATCTGTTGACTCAGAGACTGTCAACAGTATCAGGAGTTGTACCTTGTTAAGTCAGACTTTCTGGCTTCCTTCTGTAACAAGTAGACTTGTTTGTTTGTGGCATTATGTTGTATTGTTTTCTTCAGCCTGTTGATGTGTTTTTATTTCTGTTTTATTACCGTATTTAAAATCATATTGCTTGAGGCAGAACTCATAGCATACAATAAAATGCACCTATTATATTGTTAGAAACTTCTCTCAGGTATGTACACGTATTTAACCCCATCATAAATGAGACATACAGTATTTCCACCACCCCCAAAAGTTCTCTTAGGCCTATCTGGAGAAAATCCCACCTCCCACACAAAGTCCCCGGGAAATTGTGAATCAATTGGCTTTATGTCACTATATTAGTGATCTTTTCTAGATTTTATAAATATGGGATCACACGCTATGTATTCTTTTGTGCCTTGTTCCTTTGACTTACAAGGTTTCTGAGATTCATCTATGCTGGTGCATGTATCAGCTGTCCATTTCTTTTTATTGCTGAGTAGTATTCACCTTTGTGGATGCACCCAAGTTTATTTAACGATTCACCAGTTGACAGACATTTGGATTGTTTCCAGATTCTGGCTATTAGGAAGAAAGCTACTATGAACAGTACTGTATGAATATATGTTTTCAGTTTTCTGGGTTAAAACCTAGTGGTAGAATCACTGATTGTATGCTATTTTTATTTATTTCATCAGACTCTCAAAATTTTCTCCAAAATAGTGTGCCTTTTTATATTCTCACCGGTAATGTATCAGAGCTCTTAATGTTTAACATTCTTCTCACTGTTTTCTATTTTCAGTATTTTAAATTTTATCTATTTTAATATGTATGTAGTTATGTCTTACTATGGTTTTATTTTCCATTTCATTTCTAACTAACAATGTTGAGTCTTTTTTCACATGTGTTTTGGTCATTTATAAATGTTCCTTTTTAATTGTTCAAATTTTTGTCCATTGTTTAGTTGGATTGTTTTATTATTGACTTGTAAGAGTTTTTTTATATTTTTAAAGAGTTCTTTATACTTTGGATATAAGTCCTTTTAAGATATATTTTTATACATAATTTCTCTGTGACTTGATTTTCATTTTTTAAGCTGTATTTTTTGAAATCCATTTACCATTTTTGGTTCGTTTTGTGCTTTTAATATCTATCCTGTATTAGAAATCTTTGCATATCAAAGACCATGAAGATTTTCTTCTGTTTCCACCCCCACCAAAAAGATTATAGTTTTAGGTTTCACATTTTGGTTGATGATTCATTTTGAATAAATTTTTGTGGGTGGTTTGAGATAAATGCTGAGGTTCATTGTTTTTCATATGGATATCAAGTTGTTCAAGAACCATTTTATCGAAAAACCTACCTTTTTCTGTTGAATTACCCTGGAATGTTTGTTGAAAATAATTTAACCACATAGTGACTATTTCTGGACTCTGAATTCTGTGTCATTGCTGTACATGTTGAGCCTTAGTAAAATAACACATTCAGTTATTATAGTTTTATCATATGTCTGGAAATAAGAGCAAGTAAGTCCCAAACGTCATTTTTTTCTTTTCCCAAAATTATTTTGGATAATCTAAATTTATTCCATATATATTTAAATCAATTTGTTGATTAGATTAAACATACAAAGGAAAATTACTCATGAATATTAAATCATAATATTAATGTGATTTATTTTTATCAATTACAGTGATATAAATAATACTCTTTTATTTATATGTGTGTCTGGCCAGACATCTCTACACATTGCCCCAATGTGCAGAAATGTAACTGTTTTAATTTCTAGAACACTTCTAATATTCCTAGCTCCCAATCTCAGTGATAGCAGAAAAACTTGCTACTTTAAGTTACCAGTTTCTGGTTTAAAGCTTGGTCTTTAAGGAAAAATATTCAGGTTAAGTATTCACTTTTTCAGGATTTCTCCTCTTTCTTTTTTTTTCCTTTTTCTTTTCTCCAAGGGTAATCTGGAAGTGTAGTGTAGGATAGTCTGGAAAGGTTAGAGACGACGATGTGATGTTATTATAGAATAAGGGCCTGAACAAAGTTAGTAGGAATGGAAGGGAGACAATAAACATGAGAGTGATGTCATCTGAGAGAGATTGGTGACTACATCCCCAGGTTACCTCGTCATGCTCTCTCTAACTTCTGAACCTTTGGGTTTGCCTTTCTCTATATCCTTTCCGCATATTTATAGTAAGTTAATGAATGTGTTTATACCTCTTATGTTACTTTCTGGTGTGAAATCGCAAAAAAATATTAGTTTCCTGATATATTCTATCAGCAAAGATTTTCAGGATTTTATCTATGTACAATAATACAGTATTCATTCTTATCATTGAAGCTGCATAAAAATCAGAAGATTTAGGCCACCTCAGCATGTTGGTAGGGATTCCACTGCCATCTTGTGGTGTGTTAGGTAATTTCCCACCAGCATTTCCTTAGTTAAGAAGTTGATTTTCCGTTTTTCAAAATAGACATCTTACCTTTTTTGAAAAGTAAGTTTTATTTTTATTATTTGATTTTATATTTAATAAAACCTAGATATAGCTTTTAGTGTATTTAAAAAGACATTGTATGTAATCATAATAGTCCCCTTTCAAGTCAAGTTTTTATTTTATACTACTTCTGGATTGTATCTCTGCAAGTCTTACAGTATCTTTAATTTTACAATGCTATAGATTTTAGGTCATTGATAGATATGCTTAATGCAGTGTGATGCTGGTTGCTTTTTCTTTATGGTATTTAACTTTAAAGTCTTCGTACAGAATAATGCATTTAAAGATATATTGATTTTAATTAAAGACAATTAAGAATGAAGAATAGAAAAATATTAATATATTATTCATCATTTTACTCATGTATCACTTACTAGAGAATGAAGGAAATCATTTTATTTTAGAGATTAAAACTTTATCTTCATAACTCTAAAAAAATTAATGACGGATGTTTTATTTATTTAAAAAGATACTATTCAATGTGCCTGAGTAGGTTATATATGTGAGAGAGAATAATGACACAAATAAATGAAAAAGTTACCAAGATCAGTTATTAAAATGTAGATTTCTCAGCTGGAGGTTAATTAGTTGGTAATTACTGGAAATCACTGAAATATCTTCTTGGAGTGTCATGGGAGCCAGATATCTCATGGTTACCCATAATAATCTCCTGGAAGATCCATGAATTTATTCATGGAGTATTTTGTTATGTGTCAACACATACTTTTCCTGTTTTCAGGGATCAATAATATACCCTTATATTCAGTGAAGAGTATCTTTTCACTCAAGTCTTATCATTCTTCTGTGATTTCTTTTTTCTTTCTTGAGCATTTTAACATGTGTTTTTCAGAGCAGCAAGTGGGAACACAGCATATCGTCTGAAGAGTATTTTTTTCTCAGCAAAATTTTAAAAACGCTGAATTTCAATCTTTCGTATTTGTCTCCACTTAGGTAAACTAAAAGAGGGCAGCCACTAGGGGACAGGCTTTTCAACTGAATGGAATTGAAATTTCCATCTCTGTTACAGTACCTTTTGAGAATGTACACCTTTCAGTATTACACTATTAGCATTACACTCTTCAGAACTGATTGCTTACCAGTTATATTGTTAACTAGAGCCAAAAAAAAACTGGGAAATTGTGAGGCTCTGGGGAAGCTTTCTGAACCACAATTATTTGTCTAAATGTAATACCCATATGCTACTAAAACAAGGAATTTCAGTTTTTAAAGAGACTTTTTATTTGCCATGTGTGTCTTCTAGTGACTGCTGATGAGTTCCTCAATACATTGCAGTAGGTTATCTGTTTGTAAAAATGAAAGTATGAGATCTATTTTAGAATGTTGAAAAGTAATGGAAACATGCAATGCTTTTGTTCTGGATATAACTAATTGTGAGTTTTTTGTTTGTTTGTTTTTTAAATTCAGGACCTGGCCTTTCATTATCAAAAGCCCCAAGCAATATAAAAACCTTTCCTTCATGGACGCAATGAATAAGTTTAAGTGGACTAAAAAGGACGGTCTCTCCTTCAATAAGCTTGTCCTTAGCCTGCCAGTGAATGTGAGATGCTCCAAGACAGACAACGCAGAGTGGTCGGTAAGCCCTATTTTTTTTTAATCTTTGGGGAAACCAGATGTCCTATTTTACCTGCATCGCCAACAGGTAAAATCCGAGAAACAGATTAATATCCATAAATCCAATGGTCTAGCTGATTATTTAGTTAATGATTACTTGGGTTGACTGAAAACTACTGGTTCTACTTACTTTGAAGAGGAAAATGTATTCTAAAACTAAAATTGTGATGCAGCAGGATGAGGATGAGAGGAGAGTTTTGAAAAGCAATGGAGACAGTTTTGTATCTCTTCTTTCTCAAAGGCATATCTGGTCCTCTTCTCTTCCCTCAGAATCCCTAAGATTCTGACTCCCCCTTATGTTTGACAACTTCAGCAGCCATCTGCTCCCCTCACCACCCCTCACCCCTTCTATCCCTGCGGAAGAGCAGGAGCTGAGCAAGCTTAGCTGCAGTCCTGCTCCTAGATCATGCACTCATTGTCATTGTCTGCTCTTTCATTTTCAGATTCAAGGGATGACAGCATTACCTCCAGATATAGAAAGAACGTATAAGGCAGAGCCTTTGGTGTGTGCCTCTCCCTCCTTTTCTCTGCACAGAGATTTCTCTCCCAAGGTACTCGCATGCTTCATGGTGCTCGGCAGCGTGCTGAGCAGCTTACACTTGGGGTCATAATGCTGTTGTCCTTGGTGATGATGTGTTCTGTGATCCGAACCTGCCATGTAACACGCAGGTGAAAGATACATTGGGCATGAAGAGTGAGTGTGAAGACTGTGGAGACTTACCTGTCATCGACTCCCTTCCTTCCCCCTCTCCCAGTCTACCTGAGAGATGTCCGTTGGGTTCTCTTCTTTTCCTCCGAAACGCCTGATAAAATGTATCAATTATCAATAAAGCAAAACTGACCTGACTTAATAGAACCTTTATGAAAATTTGGACAAAGTCAAGCGGAAGTAAAAGAGTTCTTTCCTACTGTATTATTTTATTTTAAACACTCTATTACTATTTTACTTTTTAATTTTTGATTTGGCTTCTAGATTCCTTTTGAAAAATGCTTTCATCTTAAAACTGTAAAAGGAAGTACTCTCCCTTCCAGTTTTCTTCCTCTTTATTGTTCTTTGAGTGTGCAACTTCCCAAGTGTAACAATGTTACACTCCTGTCTTCAATGTTATCCAGTTCTGTCCTTTTCTGTGAATTACCCATGGGCCCCTTACCTCAGTCCTTTTGGATGATGCTCATTCTAATCTCTTCATTTATCAGAGTCGACTGGACCTCCCAAATTACTCCTCACCCATCTCAAAGTACTTTCTTATCCTTCCCTGCTCAGCACTGGCCAGGTGAGTTTTTTCTTGAGCTCTGTCACTATCTAAAAAGAAAGAGGCTATGAGAAACAGAAATGGTACAGAACTGACTGGAGGCCAGGGAGAAAATATACCCAGCCGCACACCCTGTGCTGTGAGGGGTCCTTCTACAGGTCCCAGGTCAAAGGCCAGAGTGCGAGCTAGCCAAGGAGGGTGTGAGGTCATGTGGTACCTCACTGACTGTGTTGGGTGTCACATGTGCTGTGTCCTGGCTCATTTTGAGTCACAGTTGCTATTAGATTTATTTTTATATTAGTTAATAAGCAAACTTTCCGTAATTGTCACCAATTGAAAATCTTGTCACTCTTTTGGTTCCCTTTAGTTTTTTGGTTCTGTATAGTTCAGTTAAATCTTGTTTTTGTGTCCTTTCCTCATTTCTTGAGTTTGGATTGTATTAATAAACTAAATAAAATTAAAATTTTGTGTTGTATCTTGTACACTCCTTGAGAGAAGCAAGTGATTTCATTTGATTCATGTTTCCAGTCAAACAATTAAGCGTGTTGCATTTTTCTATTCCATTTTTAAGGACTTTCTCCCAAGCAAACAATGTCTTCAACACAGACTATATTGTCTTTTAAATAAATATTAAGTTTTGAAGTATTTCCTTCTTGATTTTAAGCATTTTGTCCATATAATGAAATGTCTGTAATATTTATGAGGCATATTTTATAGTTAACTTTATTTCTTTTTATTTCATAAGTGCCATATCAGATTCTATGCTTTTCCATCCAAATATTTGTATAAGAAATACGATAATCCCAAACATTCCCTATTTGAAATTTCATGTTTATTTTTACTTCAGAATATCTGAATCTGGAATATCAAAGTAAATGGCGATCCTTTGGAAATTATGTCATATTTTATTTGTTTTCATTGTTCTTGGTAAGGAAGGTAAATGTACTGGCTTGTAAAGGATACACAAGTTTTGGAAGCTTGCATTTTTGGAACAAGGGGAATCTCTTTTTCCATCCAATGTTACTAAGAAGCAAGATAACATTCTTCTTCTCCTAGGAATTCTCATGAACATATGTAATTTTGAGAAATAGACTCTTTATTTGAAACTAGGATAGGCTACCTATTGAAAATTCTATAGGATTCTGATTCACTTCTAAGTTAGTTTGCTCTTCCATTGAGCAGAGCTTCCAGAACAGCCCAGGCTTTGTACTGCTGCCCTTGATCAAGTCACATTACCCATTTCCTAGGGGCATACAAGTTCCCCAGCAGATCACGTCCCGGTTTCTGTAACAAGTTTTCTGAAGATTCCAAGCTAGTCATGCTCAACTGCAAAAAGCCCCACAGACCTGAGCTTTCCATGTGTGTTCATGGGTCTATTCACTGTGACGATTCTAAACCTCTTTTTTCTTTTTTTTTTTTTATTTCCAAATTGTCGTTTCACTCTAGCTTGTATGTTATACTTCAGCTTCTATTTTGGGACTATTTAGATTGTTAACTTCTCTTATCTCTCACTTTTTTGTTTCTACGTTTAATTCTGATCTAACCATCTTAATCATTATTTCCTAAACTCTTTCTTATTTAGCTCATTAGTTCTCTATTTGTAAACAATATATTTCTTCACACTAATAAAAGCTTGAAGCATTTAAGTGAAATCCTGAGCAGTGGTGAGAACATACTTTGTACACAAGGAAAAGTAAAGTAGAGGAATGTTTCCCCTGGAAGTCTCTGCATCTACGTCACTGGCTCTCTATAAAGAAAATCCCAGGACAGATGAGGGTAATTCCCCAGTGCTTGAAGTCATTTGTTAATATTGCTAGAGTTGTAAATCCCGTAACTCAGATGGCACACTGGATGTGCAAAAATAGTGTTGCTTTCCACAGACCATTTAGTCCTTATATGAAGTGCCCTTTCTTTAAAACTAGATGGTTTCCAAATTATAAAAACCACAGGATTTGGAGTAAATTATAACGAATCCATCCCCTCGCCAGAAGCCATATATGGACAGTACCCTGGGATACTAAGCCTACTTCTGAGGTTACACGTTTTCTTCTGTCACTTTTGTGATTGTTAATTATCTAGGGAAGTTTTCTCTTTCCTTTTCTTAAAATTTTCTATTTTTATGGTTAACAGAGTTCTCCTGCAGTATGTCCTTTGCTTAACTAATATGTGGTTGTACATTTGTATGGACTCTGCAGAAAGTCCACGTGCAGCCTTTGAATAATTTTAACTTTTCATCCGTCATTCACCCTTGAGTCAGACACTGCTACCGACTTGAAATACAGTGGTGAACAAGAAAGCTGAAACCCAAATTTAGGGAGAAAAACAGAGACAGTAGGTCTGATTTTTTAAAATCTCTTTGCATAGCTAATATAGCATCAATTCTGATGGCCATAGGGCATAGTTTCTTTTCACCTACAGTATACCTCTTGACTTGTACTACTTGACATATATATTGTATATAGCTAAATGTGCTATCTACCCTGAATGTTAGTGGTGTTTGTAGAGCTATAAACGTATTTTCAACTTACCTACAGATGAATTTATTTAAATCAACAGTTTAAAAGATTTTTCTTTAAGTAAGATATGCCTGCATCTCCAATAAGGATATTATTTCTGTGTGATTTCGATTCATTCAATTCTATCTAACTTATAAATTATACTTGTGAACACTCTGCCAACAAAACTTAAAGGAAAACAGACATGGGGTGAGTGAGCACAGAGCCAGCAGAGGAGGAGAGCGTTGGTTGTATCCCGTTGCTAATATTGCATATTCATAGAAAAACACTTTTACCTGGAACTGTTACACAATGCTTAGTCTCTGGGTCATAGTAGCTTTCAGTACCTACTCGGATGTGAAGAATTGACATTACATCTTTGCCTTACTTCATTACAATGAACATAAGATTGATTTAAAGTTGACCCAGATATAATGAAGAAGCTGGAATACAATATTAAATGTTTAAAAATCCTCTTAAAATAGTTATTTAAAAATTCAGGTCCACTAGGCTGTCTAATGTGATTTAAAGGAAAAGTTTTCATCATCTCCTTTTAAATTATAAATTACACCTGTAGAGTTTAGTTCAGTGAATTGCCTATAGTAATTCAATTATAAACATTAGTTGAATAATTCTGAAATTATTAGTTTTAGAATATCTCCAATTATGTTTTTTTTTTAATTTTTAAGTAGATTGCCAAATCCCAATAAGCTAAATATGTTTAGTATTTCAAACTGTGGATTTAGAGCGTTTGTACCAAATGTGATGTAAATGTCAGACTAAATAAATCAAGAGTCTTCATATAAAATTCTTTCGTGGTGTATCTTATTGTCAGTAGAAAAACACAGTAGACAGAACTATAGATGAACTGAAGACTATGTCTTGGAGTAAGGGCTCATTTGTAAATAGGCAAAAGGGATAACCGTCCATGTGATCTAGCTTCATGAATTCAGAAGCTTGGAGGATGGATGGAAAAACTCTGCCTGGCTGGCAGCAGCCTAAAATTCTGAAAAGAGAACGTAATTTTTTGGTAATGAGGAAGACAATACATTACTTTGTATTCCTTTCTAAGAGAGAAGGAATTCAATGGAATGTGGTGAGGTTCAGCAGGTTGGAAGAGACAAACTGGATGGAGTATTCATTCAGGTGAAAGAATGAACAAGAGTTCCTGCAAAAGGTAACGGGCCTTAGAAAGAGGTCCAGGACAACCGTCTCTCCAATTTCCTTAGCGAGCACCCTCTGTACAAGCCACACCTCAGATTTGTCAAGATAATTTGCATTTAGTGCGTTCTCTCCTCTCATCCACAAAAGGGGTATAATATATTTGTTCCAGTGTGAAATAGGAACCAATGGTTTGTCAAGAGGAGAAATCTAATAGGGCGTTGAAAATGGGCCCCCTCTATATAGTAATTGATGCATTTCCTTTCAGTCTTCCACAAGTAAAAATGGGCCTGATTAATCAAGAAGAAAGTTATGGGATGACAGGTCAAGGGATAAGAGGGGTTCCTTATCTCCTTTTGGTGCTGTGACCTTACCAAAAAATAGAAGGGGTGACAGATCACTGAAGTCCTTATTTGGTTTTAAAGGTTGTGGGTGCCACTTTGATGGCAGATGTCCATACACTTGCAGAAATATTCTAATTACTGGAGGGCCCCGCAGTCTGCTATTGCAGGCAAAACAACAGCCTGGCGTTTGAGGAAAAAAACATTGTCCTCACAGATTCCTCATCCATTTCTTTCTTGGTTCTCCCCACCCTCTCTTCCACCTTCCAATTCCCCCTTCTTTTCCTTGTTCTTTCTCGCATCTTCTCATTTAGACAGCACCAATCTTGGTCAGGCCAAAAATATGACAAATGTCCTGACCTGGAATTGACAGCCTGTGAGAGAGAAATACAATGAACAATAATCAGACAAATACCCATGATACATAGAATGGCTAAAATAAAAAAATTCTAAAAAACTGAAAATATGCCAATGAGGATGTGAAGCAAAAATACATAAATTTTTTACACATTGCTGATGGGACTGTAAAATGGTACAACCACTTTGATAAAAAGTTTGCAAATTCCTTATAAAGTGAAACATTCATTTTGCGTGTAACTCAGCCATCACACTCCTGGGTATTTAAACTAGGAAAAGAAACCTTATGTTCACACAAAAACCTACATGAATGTTCACAGCGGCTTTATTTATAATCACTAAAAACTGGAAACAACCCAAATGTTCTCAAATGGATAATCGGAAAAACAAGCTGGGGTACATGCCACTAATGAAATGCCACTCAAGAGTGAAAAAGAATGAACTCTTGATACACGCACTTGGATCATTCTCGACGTCATTATGGGGAGTGAAGAACGCAATCTCCAAAAGTCACATAATGTATGATTCCATTTCTATAATATTATCAAAATGACACAATTACAGTGATGGATGACAGATCAGTAGTTGCCAGGAATTAAGATTGGGTGTAGCATTTGACTATAAAAAGCTAAAATGAGGAAGTGTTTTTGTGGGGATGGAATAGTTCAATTTCCTGATTGTAATAGTTACACAAATATATACATGTGATAAGACTTCATAGAACTATGTACTCTTCCTCTCAAAAAAAAAAATACATGCAAATACTGGTGAAGTACAAACATTGTCTGTAGTTCACTTAATTGTATCAATGTTGATTTACTGCCTTTGACAATGTACTATGATCATATAAGAAGTTATCATTGTGGGAAGCTAGGTGAATGGTACACAGACTATCTGTACTAATTTTTCAACTTCTTGTCAAAAATAAAAAGTTTAAAATAATAAAGATAATTCATTATTTTGTTGGAAAAATAACATAAATAAATAAAGTATTAGAATTGTGATACCTCTTCATTAGAAAAGTACAGTGTTAGGAGAATGTGTAATTTCAGAATGGGCATTAGGAAACATAATCTGAAACACTTGCTTTGTTCCAGTTTGGACCCAGTTGCAGTCACACTGAAGACAGGAGTTGCAGTTCCCCTTTATTCAGTTGAAGTCATTGGTGCTGCCTCTGTGCCTGATGGGTTGCTCACCTCCCCTGGAGCTGGGAGGGCCACGCAGCGACTTTGAAATTGCTCCACCGTTTCAGCTTTACTGCCCTGGTTGATGTGACTTCCAAGGAAAACTTTTCCAAAGAAAGGCTAGTCTTTCTCAGCTTCTGTAGAAATAGTCTTTCTTATTCAAAGTCCATTGCCAACTTAACCATTATTTTCTTTTTTTTTTTATATGAATGTTCAAAAAAACATATTTATTTATAAAAAGTACAATGAGATAAGTTTATGCTGAGAAATGCAGTATAAATACAGTTGAAGAAAACAGCAACACTACATTGATACATTGGCACAAACAGGAAGAACACATGCACCACCCAGACCTATGTGTCTGAAGGCTGATTTTGTACACGCTCCTTTAGAAAACACCTCTGAAAAGATACTGTCAGCTCAGGTGAGAGAATGAGTACACATATAATCACAAATGCACACGGATCATGATTTTATTTAAAAATTAGCAAACAATACTGTAGAAACATTGATATGTAAATTTCTAAAATGCTGCATCTTAAATTTAGTTGGCAAACACCACCTTAACTATAAGCATGAGTTTAGTCTTCCACATAGAAACCAGACACTAACCTGTAAAAAAAAAAAAAAAAAGGCTTCCTATTATTTGAAAACACCAGTTTAAGTAGAAGATTGTAAAAATGCATAGATCTGTAATAAAAGAATTGGCTGTACAAGAGTACTCCCCAAGTACTCACAGTATTCCTTTTTACTTCATATGCCAGTTATTGGTTATGCTGTAGGAATCAACCATTACAGCACTAAAAGGCAACTATTTAGGGAAGAGGCAGAAAAAGGAAAAAGGAATGTATGTAAGGCAATATTTGTTTTAGGTACAATAAGCATAATAGTGTTTTAGGAAGACAAGATAAAAATTACTCAAGGCTAGCTTGGTTCTCACTGAATAAAAACAATGGGCTAAATACTGAGCTCCTCTCTGCAAATCTAATAACCAATGCCTTGGTCGCCATAGTGGTAATCTCTGGGGTGGTCATTGGCACTCGCCATGACACTCATCTGGGTATTCTGCCTGATAATCACTATCACTGATTTCTGACCCATTTGTTCCTGTTCCTTGGCTTCTGTTGTGAATGACAGGTTCTGTTGGAAAAGCACAGTATTTGGGATCATATACTTGCCGCCCGAGCCTGTCTGGGAAGTGACTTTGTTGGTACCCATCTGTAGAGAAATTGTCGAGTTGTCCACTGGTTGTAAGGTTAGCTTCTGATCATAGATGTCTCTTCTGGTACCAGGCGCTAACATCCCCTCCTGGCTGGCTCCTTTGTTGGTGCCCATCTGCAGACCAATCGTGGTCTGGTTAAAAGGTTTGTCCAGTTTGCATTTTAGGATCATAAAGATGTCTCCTGGTCCCATAGGCTGTCATACCTGCCTGGCTGGCTCATTTGTTGGTTCCCATCTGCAAACCAATTACACTTTGGCCAGTTTTTAATTTTCCTTCATCAAAACGTCTTGTTAGTTTTTCTGCATACTTAACTCCAATGTCAATGGTTGTGTGGAAGCCTTTTGTTTTGGCCAGACCTGCTAGAGCCACCAGTGTAGTCTGAACCTGCGTCATGTTTCCATTCTCAAAAAGATCATTTGCTTCAAGTATGTCGTGTGGCTTCATCATAAGCCTGAATAGTTTTAAGGAAGTTGCCAATGTTCTCCACCTGAGGCCAGTTTAACGAGGACTCATCACCCTTCTTCACGGAGCCTGGCTGTAGCTTGTTTATGAGTTCGCAGAGGATAGTGCCATCTTTTAAGCCCCGCTGAAAGTTGGTGCCAATGCTCGTGCCGGTCACTTGTTCTATCCAATTGCGAAGATCTTCTGCTTGAGGATCATACTTGGAAGCAATCTTATTCTTGACTTCGGCCGAAAGCCCGGAGGAAGGGCCCTTATTGAAGAGGGCCATGGTGATGGGCTGCGGGAAGAGGCTGCGCTCGGCTCGGGGGTTCTCCCACTCGGCTTCCCCGCTCCTGGCCCCGAGGAGTGGCCGCAGCGCCAGAGGCTCGAAAGTGGCTCCCCTGGGCGTCGGAGGAGCGCAGGCGGTGCCTCAGAGGCTCCATCTGACTAGGTCCCGCAAAGCCTCTGGTTGGCTCCTAACCATGATTTTCAAGTTTCTGTCAGTGTACTGGGGCAAAAATATTTTCTCTTGATGAAGTCTGGATATCAACAATAAATACACTGCTGCTGGGGTTTACTCTCCCATTTAACACTTGATTTCCTTTAGCAGATGCTATAAAATGCGACTACCCTAAAAAAATAAGGATCCTCCTACAGTCATAAAATACACGAAACATCACTTAGATGATATTTAAGGGACATTTAACAGGGTGCCTAACAGAAGATACTTAAACAATTATAGACACTGCTTTGTTTTTAAGACCTTTTATTTTAGAGCAGTTTTAGGTTTATAACAAAATTGATAGGAAGATATAGAGATTTCAAATATATCCTGGGGCCCCTAGATATTGTTTTTCACATAAATAAATTTAGGCTGATACCTGTTCATAGCAAAGTAATTTTCACATATTTAGTTGATATTGGTTTAGTGTTAGCATGGTATATATTTTTCTATTTTTTCTTTTACTTTAACTGACTTGTGTCTTTATATTTAAAGTGAGTTTCTTTTGGACAGAATATACAGATTGTCCCCGACTTACAATGGTTTGACCTACAAAAACTGTACTTCGAATTTTGATCTTCCCTCGGGCTAATGGCATGCAGTAAGATATTTTGTTGTGATGCCGGACAGTGCAGTGAGATGATTTTGCCCAACTATAGGCTAATTGTAACTGTTCTGAGCACAGTGAAGGTAGGCTAGACTATTAGTAATTTAAATGTATTAAATGCACTTTCAATTTACGATATTTTCAATTTGCGATGGGTTTATCGGGACATAACTTCATCCTAAGTAGAGGAGCATCTGTAGTTGGGTCTTGCTATTTTATTCAATATGTGTTTTAACTAGGGTATTTAGACCATTTACATTTAACATGATCATTAATATGATTTGGTTCAAATCTACTATCTTACTGTTTTCTATTTGTTACATCTGTTCTTTATTTACTTTCCTCTTTTTCTTCCTTATATTGAATTTATTATTATTTTTAGAAATTTAATGTTTTCTTATTTGTATATTAAAGTTTCAAAGTACAACTAGAAGGTTTATGATACAAATTAGTTTTTTCTTTATATTATACTTACTTTTTTAAAAAAGATTTTTATTAAAATATAGCTAACATACAATATTATATTAGTTTCAGGGATACACCATACTTATTCAACATTTATATATCTAAAGAAATGATCACCATGATAAGTCCAGCAACCATTTGACACCGTACTATGCTATCACAATATTGTTGACTATATTCCCTATGCTGTACATTACATCCCCTTGACTTATTTGTTTTATAACTAAAAATCTGGACCTCTCATTCCCTTTCACCTTTTCCCTCCTTTTTAATTTTTCAATTACTGTTGACAATTCAGTATTATTTTATATTAATTTCAGTTTTACAGCTGAGTGGTTGGACATTTATATAATTTAAGAAGTGATCCCCTTGACTAGTCTATTGCCTGCCTAACACTATATATAGTTATTACCATATTATTGACTATATTCTCTGTACTTTACATCCCCATGATTATTTTATAATTACCAATTTGTACTTCTTAATCCCTTCATCTTTTTCACCCTGCCCCCGAAACCTCTCCCATCTATCACCCCAGCAAATCTAGTACCCATATGACACCATACATAGTTGGGAGAGTATTCCAACTATTCCCTATGTTACACCCTACATCTCCACAATTACTGTGTAACAACCAATTTGTACTTCTTAATCCCTTCTGATTTTTCACTCACCCCCAAACTCCCTCCCATCTTGCAACCATCAACATAGTCTTTGTATCTGTGAGTTTGTTTCTCTTTTGTTTGTTTATTTTGTTATTTAGATTCCACACATACGCGAAATCACATTGCATCTGTCCTTCTCTGTCTCACATACTCCACTCAGCACATTATCCTCCAGGTCCATCCATGCTGCTGCAGATGGCAAGAACACATTCCCTTCCATTGTCAAGCAATATTCCATTGTATATATGTACCGCTGCCTCTCTATTCATCCACTGACAAATACCCAGGCTGCCTCCACATCTTGGCCATTGTAAACAAGGATGTGCACATCGCCTCAAAGTAGCCTTTGGGTTTCTTCAAATAAATACCCAGAAGTGGGATTACTGGGCCCTTCTTTGTCTCTTGTTATAGCCTTTGTTTTAAAGTCTATAAGTATTGCTACCCTAGCTTTTGTTTAGTTTTGTTTCCATATTCATGAAATATCTTTTTCCATTCTTTTACTTTCAGTCTGTGTGTGTCTTTCAATCTGAAGTGATTCTCTTGTAGGCAGCATGTGTAAGGGTTTTATTTTCTTATCCATTCAGCCCTCCTATCTTTTTTGAGTGGAGCATTTAATCATTGATGTTCAAAGTAATTGTTGATAGATATGTAGCTATTGCCATTTTTTATTCATAATTTGATCTTTTATTCCCCCATCCTAAAGAAGTCCCTCTAAAACTTCTTGTAATCCTGGTTTGGTGGTGATGATATATTTTAGCTTTCTCTTTATCTGTCCTTTGATTCTTTTTTTTTAATTTATTTATTTATTTATTTATTTATTTATTTATTTATTTATTTTATTATTTATTTTTTAATTTATTGGGGTGACAATTGTTAGTAGAATTACATAGATTTCAGTTGTGCAATTCTGTATCACATCATCCATAAATCACACTGTGTGTTCACCACCCAGAGTCAGCTCCCCTTCCATCACCGTACATTTGATCCCCCTCACCCTCATCCCCCACCCCCCAACCCCCTTACGCTCTGGTAACCACCAAATTACGTTCCCCAGATTAATTTTCAAACCCCGTGGCCATCCTGTGGTCACCGACTGCCCTCCAATCCCCTCACCCTCCCCCCCACCCCCCACTCCCCCCGCCCATCTAGCAACCCTCAGTTTTTCCTCATTGTCTCCCAAACAGTTTCTGATTAGTTCATTCACTTATTCTTTTCTTTAGAATCCGCAAATAAGTGAGATCATATGGAACTTATCTTTCTCTGTCTGACTTATTTCACTTAACATAATGTTCTCTAGATCCATCCATGTTGTTGCAAATGGTAAGATTTCTTTCTTCCTTATGGCTGCATAATACTCCATTGTATAAATGTACCACAGTTTCTTAATCCAGTCATCTACCGATGGGCATTTTGGTTGTTTCCATGTCTTAGCTATTGTGTATAGTGCTGCAATAAACATAGGAGTGCATAGAGATTTTTGAATTGAAGTTCTGGATTTCTCCGGATAGATACCTAGGAGTGGAATTACTGGATCATAAGGTAGTTCCATTTTCAGAATTTTGAGATACCTCCATACTGTTTTCCATAGCGGCTGCACCAGTCTGCAATCCCACCAACAGTGCACAAGCGTTCCCTTTTCTCCACATCCGCGCCAGCACTTGTTGTTTGTTGATTTATTGATGATAGCCATTCTGACTGGGGTGAGGTGGTATCTCATTGTGGTTTTTATTTGCATTTCTCTGATGGTTAGCGAGGTTGAGCATTTCTTCATATGTCTGTTTGCCATCTGTATGTCCTTTTCAGAAAAATGTCTCTTCAAGTCCTCTGCCCATTTTTTAATTGGATCGTTTGTTTTTTTGGAGTTGGGTTGAGTACGTTTTCCATAGATTTGTGATATTAATCCCTTATCAGATATATCACTGGCAAATATCTTTTCCCATTCAGTAGGATCCCTTCTTGTTTTATTGATGGTTTCCTTTGCTGTGAAAAAACTTTTTAGTTTGATATAATCCCACATGTTTATTCTTTCTCTTAGTTCCCTCGCGCGAGGGTGTATATCAGTAAAGATCTTACTCCGGGTAATGTCTGAGAAGTTTCTTCCTATATTTTCTTCTAGGTATTTTATGGTTTCAGACCTTACATTTAAGTCTTTAAGCCATTTTGAATTTATTTTTGTATATGGTGTAAGGAGGTGGTCCAACTTCATTTTTTTGCATGTGTCTGTCCAGGTTTCCCAGCACCATTTATTGAATAGACTGTCATTACTCCATCGTACATTCTTGCTTCCATTGTCGTAGATTAAATGGCCATATAGGCGTGGATTTATTTCTGGACTCTCTATTCTGTTCCATTGATCTATGTGTCTGTTTTTATGCCAGTACCATGCTGTTTTGATTACTGTAGCCTTGTAGTATAATTTGAAGTCAGGTATTGTTATACCTCCCACTTTGTTCTTATTTCTCACGATTGCCTTTGCTATTCGGGGTCTTTTATGGTCCCATATAAATTTTAGGATTATATGTTCTATTTCTGTGAAAAACGACGTTGGCAGTTTGATAGGAATTGCATTGAATATGTATATTGCCTTAGGCAGTATGGACATTTTAACTATATTAATTCTTCCTATCCATGAACATGATATGTGTTTCCATCTATTTATATCTTCCTTCATTCCTTTCATCAGTGTCTTATAATTTTCTGAGTATAGATCTTTTACTTCTTTGGTTAAATTTATTCCCAGGTATTTTATAGTCTTTGGAGCGATTGTAAATGGGATTGTTTTTTTAATTTCTCCTTCTGATGTTTTATTATTGGTATATACAAATGCAACTGATTTCTGAATATTAATTTTGTATCCTGCCACTTTACTAAATTCATCTATCAGCTCTAATAGCTTCTTGGTGGAGTCTTTAGGGTTCTCTATATATAGTATCATATCATCTGCATACAATGATAACTTTACTTCCTCCTTACCAATCTGGATGCCTTTTATTTCTTTTTCTTGTCTGATTGCTGTGGCAAGAACTTCCAGAACTATGTTGAATAGAAGCGGAGATAATGGGCATCCTTGCCTTGTTCCTGATCTTAGGGGGAATGGTTTTAGCTTTTCCCCATTGAGTATGATGTTAGCTGTGGGTTTGTCATATATGGCCTTTATTATGTTGAGATAAGATCCCTCTATTCCCACTTTCTTAAGGGTTTTTATCATAAATGGCTGTTGGATTTTATCAAATGCTTTTTCTGCATCTATTGATATGATCATGTGATTTTTATTTTTCATTTTGTTAATGTGGTGTATCACATTAATAGATTTGCGGATGTTGAACCACCCCTGCATACCAGGGATGAATCCCACTTGATCGTGGTGAATGATCTTTTTAATGTATTGCTGAATTCTGTTTGCTAATATTTTGTTGAGGATTTTTGCATCTATGTTCATTAAAGATATCGGCCTGTAGTTTTCTTTTTTTGTGGTGTCTTTGTCTAATTTTGGGATCAGGGTGATAGTGGCTTCGTAAAAAGTGTTTGGGAGTCTTCCCTCCTTCTGGATTTTTTGGAAGAGCTTGAGGAGAATTGGTGATAATTCTTTTTTGAACGCTTTGTAAAATTCACCTGTAAAGCCATCTGGTCCAGGGCTTTTGTTTGTTGGGAGACTGTTGATTACTGATTCAATTTCCGTGGTGGTAATCAGTCTATTCAGGTTTTCTGTTTCTTCTTGAGTTAGCCTTGGAAGGTTGTACGCCTCTAGAAAATTGTCCATTTCTTCCAAATTGTCAAATTTGTTGGTATATAGTTGCTCATAGTAACTTCTTAAAACTCTTTGTATTTCTGCAGTGTCCGTTGTCACTTCTCCTCTTTCGTTTCTGATTTTATTAATTTGGGTCCTCTCTCTCTTTTTTTTAATGAGTCTGGCTAAAGGTTTGTCGATTTTGTTTATCTTCTCTAAGAACCAACTCTTGGATTCATTGATCTTTTGTATTGTTTTTCTGGTTTCTATTTCATTTATTTCTGCTCTGATCTTTATTATCTCCTTCCTTGTGTTCCCTTTGGGCTTATTTTGCTGTTCTTTTTCCAAATCCCTTAAATGTGAAGATAAACTGTTGATTAGTGATGTTTCTTGTTTCTTTAGGTAGGCCTGCAAAGCTATGAATTTCCCTCTTAGGACTGCTTTCGCGGCATCCCATAGATTTTGGGTCGTCGTGTTTTCATTTTCATTTATCTCGAAATATCTTTTGATTTCTTCCTTGATCTCCTGCTTGACCCATTCATTATTTAGTAATAAGTTATTCAGCCTCCATGAATTGGTGTGTCTTCCCGTTTTTTTCCTGTAGTTCATTTCTAATTTCATAGCATTGTGATCAGAGAAGACAATTGGTATGATTTCAATTTTCTTAAATTTATCAAGACTTGTTTTGTGGCCTAACATATGATCTATCTTGGAAAATGTTCCATGTGCGCTTGAGAAGAAGGTGTAATTTGCAGCATTGGGGTGAAATGTTCTGAAAATATCGATTAAATCCAAGTGGTCCAATGTATCATTTAAGGCTGTTGTTTCCATATTGATTTTCTGTCTGGAAGACCTGTCCCTTGTGGTCAGAGGTGTGTTGAAGTCCCCGACTATAATAGTGTTACTGTTGATCTCTGCCTTTATGTCAGTCAGTACCTGTTTTATATATTTAGGTGCTCCTATGTTGGGTGCATAGATGTTTACTAGGGTTATGTCCTCTTGTCGGATCGATCCCTTTATTATTATATAGTGCCCATCTTTATCTTTTAGTATGTTCTTCATTTTAAAGTCTATTTTGTCAGAAATAAGTATTGCAACTCCAGCTTTTTTCTCGTTTCCATTTGCATGAAATATCTTACTCCAACCCTTCACTTTCAGCCTGTGTGTGTCTTTTGTTCTGAGGTGAGTCTCTTGTATACAGCATATACAAGGGTCTTGCTGTCTTATCCAGTCAGCCACCCTATGTCTTTTGATTGGAGCATTTAATCCGTTTACATTTAAAGTGATTATTGATAGGTACATAGATATTGCCATTTTTAAATTTGTAGTTAGGTTGTTTTGATCTTTCTTCTATTTACAGAAGACCTTTTAGTATTTCTTGCAATGCTGGCTTGGTGGTAATAAATTCCTTTAGCTTATTTTTTTCTGGAAAGGTCTTTATCTCTCCATCAACTTTAAATGATAGCCTTGCTGGATAAAGCAATCTAGGTTGTAGGCCTTTGTTTTCCATCACTTTAAGTATCTCCTGCCACTCCCTCCTGGCCTTCAATGTTTCTGTAGAAAAATCATTTGATAGTCTTATGGGAGTTCCCTTGTATGTAACCCTCCGTCTTTCTCTTGCTGCTTTTAGGATTCTCTCTTTGTCTTTAAGCTTTGCCATTTTAACTATAATGTGTCTTGGTGTGGACCTGTTTGGGTTAATCCTGGTTGGAACTCTCTGCACTTCCTGGACTTGTATGTTGGTTTCCTTCATCAGGTTGGGGAAGTTTTCAGACATTATTACTTCAAATATGTTCTCAATCCCTTGCTTGCTCTCTTCACCTTCTGGTATTCCTATGATGCGCATGTTGTTGCGCTTGATGTTATCCCAGAGGTCTCTTAGACCATCTTCATTGTTTTTTATTCTTTTTTCTTTTTGTTGTTCCGTTTGGGTGATCTCTGCTACCTTGTCTTCTAAGTCGCTGATTCGATCCTCTGCTTCATCTAGCCTGCTGGTAATTCCTTCAAGTGAGTTCTTAATTTCGGTAATTGTGTTCTTTAGTTCCAACTGGTTTTTCGCTATGATTTCTACATCCTTCTTTATGTTTTCTCTAAGCTCGTTTGTTATGATTTCTACATCCTTCTTTATGTCTTCTCTAAGCTCCTTAAACATTCTTATCACCAGTGTTCTGAACTCTGTCTCTGAGAGGTTGGTTACGTCTGCTTCATTTGGTTCCAGTTGTGGAAGCTTCTTCTGTTCTTTTATTTGGGACGTGTATCTTTGTTTCCCCATTCTGGCTGACTGTGTTTATTTTGATATATTAGGTAGATCCCCTAGAGTTCTTAGTTCTTGCTAGGTTATCTTATGTAGTATGTGTCCTTTATATTTGACTCGCACCACGTCGTCCTCCTCTGCGTGTGCTCCAAAGGTGAGTCTTGTGTTGTGTACACTGTCCCGTTCAAGAAGATCTTTAATTGCTTCCCGCTAATGAGCAGGTGGGGTCAACTCCTGGGCTGACCTGCCGTGAGACTTGGCTCTGCCCCCCGCAGGGCACTCTGCTGCGTGAGGGTTGACCACCCCAATGTGATTTGGCCTCTATGGGCTCCAGAGCCTGCCGAGAACCCCCTCTAGGTGTGTGACCTGCAGGTCAAACCCGGCTGCACTCCGATTTGGTCTGGAGTTGGCCCCCAGATATGCCGAGTCCCGTGCCACCCAAGCTGGGCCCCGGCAGGGAAGTCCCAGAACAAGGCAAATCACCAAGCACAGCAGCAACGACAACAGCAAAGAGGAAAAAAAAAAAAAAAAAAAACAGCCGATAACCCCCGCTCGACACAGGCAAAGATATCAAAGATACAAGACAAAGCAAAACAAAACCAAGCAAAGCAAAACAAAGCAAAACAAAAAGCAGCGACTGTCTCGGCCTGAGCCCACCAAGCAATGACCAGGTTGTCCTCTGCTGTACCAAAGAGCCCCCTGCTTATTGCGCAGGCAGAGCCGGTCACCTGGTGCTCAGAGAGACTTTGGGACTGCAGACTTAAAAGCGTGGGCCTGAGGGGTCTGGATGATAGTCTCCACAAAGTCAGTGCAGCTTCTGCCCTTGTCCGCACGTATGCACACCGAGAGGAGCACCACCAGTCCTTTGTCCAGAGCTCATGAGTCCTAGGGCACTCCTTCAGTGTGTGTGTATGGGTGCGGGCGGGAGATTTCTGATCTGCTGACCGTGCCTCACAAGCTGGGCCCCGGCAGGGCAGTTTCAGAACAAAGCAAATCACCAAGCACAACAACAACAACAGCAACAAAGAAAAATATCAAATACGTTCACATGCAAAACCACCTGATAACCCCACTCGACAGAGGCAAAGATATCAAAGATATAAAGACAAAGCAAAACAAGACAAAACAAAGCAATACAAAAAGCAGCGACAGTCTCGGCCTAAGCCCACCAAGCAATGTCCAGGTTGTTCTCTGCTGTACCAAGGAGCCCCCTGCTTATTGCGCAGGCAGAGCCGGTCACCTGGTGCCCAGAGAGACTTTGGGACTGCAGACTTAAAAGCGTGGGCCTGAGGGGTCTGGATGATAGTTTTTACAATATCAGCGCAGTTTCTGCCCTTGCCTGCACAAATGCACACTGAGAGTGGCACCACCAGATACGTGACCAAAACTCTTGAGTCTTAAGGCACCTCTTCAGTGTGTGTGTGTGAGTGCGGGCAGGAGATTTCTGATCTGCTGAAAGCCCAGAGCTGCGCCTGCCTCACTGCTGATCTCCGGGTGTGTCTCGGCAGCTGCACCCACCCCACCCTAGGCAAGCCAGGAAGGGTGGGGGCTGGAGATGGAGGGGTCTTCACTCTCCCAGCCCAGCCGTGCGTCGCCCTCTTCCCGCAGGCCAGAAAAGGTGGTGGCTGGGGGTGGAGGCGTCTCTTCTCTCCTAGCGCCGCCAAAATCACGCACACTGCCCAGTCTGCCTGGGTCAGGGCTGCCCGTCAGGCTTCCCAAAGCGTGAGCCTTAGATACCACTTCTCGGTTCAGGGGCCGGTTTAAGTCTCTGGAAGGGCGGGGTAGGATTGGAAGAGCGGGGCGGGGGAGGGGCCTAGGTATGGAGACTGCGCCCCCCCTTCCGCCGCAGGGCGCGCCGCCTTCCCGGCTGGAGAAATCAGCCGCGGGACGCAGGGAAAGAGCCGCCTCCCGGTCTCTGCGCTCTCCGCTCCGCCTGGGCTCCTGTGCGCGCCCGGCACAGCGGGGCTGCACCGCGGCTTCCAGTCCCAGTCTCTGGAAGGGCGGGGTAGGATTGGGAGAGCAGGGCGGGGGGGAGGGGCCCAGGTATGGAGACTGCGCCCCCGTCCGCCGCAGGGCGCGCCGCCTTCCCGGCGGGAGAAATCAGCCGCGGGACGCAGGGAAAGAGCCTACCCCCGGTCTCTGCGCTCTCCGCTCCGCCTGGGATCCCGTGCTTGCCCGGCTCCGTGGTTTTCGGTTTTCGCCCCCGCCAGCTGAGGCTCCGCTGGGGGCTGGGCTCTCCCGCCGCTGCCGGCCGGGCGCTCCCACGCCGCCCCTCCTCCTCCTCCTCTCCTCGCTCCGTCCAGTTAGCTCACCCCCAAGAATTTCTTAGCTTCAAGCAATCCACGAATCCTCCCACTACACTGTGCGGTTAGCGAAAATTTCCTCGATGGGTTATAGTTCCCGTTTGCAACAAGATCTGGAGGAGAACTCAGAAAGTGCGCCCTGCTGCCGCCATTCCCATGACGTCACTCTCTCTGTCCTTTGATTCTAAATGATAGCCTTGCTGGGGAGAGCACCCTTGCTTTTCATCATGTTGAATATTTTGTGCCAATCCCTTCTGTCCCTCAAAGTTTCTGTTAAGAAATCAGCTGACAATCTTATGGGAGCACCCTTATAAGTTACTAGTTGCCTTTCTCTTGCTGCTTTTAGGGTTCCATCTTTGTCTTTAAACTGTGCCATTCTAATTATAATGTGTCTTGGTGCAGGCCTGTTTGGGTTCATCCTGTTCGGGACTCTCTGCACTTCCTGGGTTTGTAAGTCTATTTTCTTCATCAGGTTAGGAAAGTTTTCAGTCATTATTTCTTCAAATAGGTTTTCAATCCCTTGCTTTTCCTCTTTTCCTTCTGGTACCCCTATGATGAGTATGTTGTCCCTTAAACTATCCTCATTTTTTTTTAATTATTCTTTTTTCTTTTTGTTGCTCCTATACCTTGTCTTCCAAATTGCTTATTTGATCCTCTGCTTCATCTAGTCTGCTGGTGATTCCTTCTAGTGTATTCTTCATTTTAGTTACTATGTTCTGCACTTCTGACTTCCTTTTTATGGTTTCTATGTCCTTTTTTCTATGCTTGCAATCTCTTTGTTGAAGTTCTCACTACGTTCCTTGAGCATCCTTATAACCATTGTTTTGAACTCTGTCTCTGGTAGTTTGCTTGCCTCCATTTCCTTTAGGTCTTTTTCTGGAGTTTTTGCCTGTTCATTTGGAAAGTATTTCTTTGTTTCTTCATTTTGGCTGCCTTTCTCTTTGTTTCTATGTATTAAGTAGATCTGCTGTGTCTCCCAGTCTTGGCCAGGTGGCTTTATGTAGTCGGTGTCCTGTGGGGCCCTGGCACAGTCTCCCTGGTCACCTGCTCCAGGTGTTCCAGGACTGTCCCTTGTATGGGTTGTGTGTGCCTTCCTGTTATAGTTGAGCCTTGACTGTTATTGGGATTGACCCTCAGGCTGGTTTGCGGTGGGGTTTGGCCATTACCACCACTTATGGGCTGCTGTGCAGAGAGGGCTTACCCCCCTGAGTGGGATTTGCCTTAGCAGGCTCTGGTGCTTTATGAGACCACCCTTTGGGTGTGCAACTTGTGGGGCTACTAGAGTGGTGTTCTGCTGTGGTCTGAGCCAACTTCCAAGTATGTTGGTTCTGGGGCCTCTTGTGAGCGCCTTTGGTACAGGTCCAGGTCACCCACTCCCTGTGACCAGCCAGGAACTACCTGTTAGGAACTATGAAGTGATCTGTGGTTGTTCGCTCTCTCTGCTAACCCTGGAGACATGTGGGAGAGGCCACATTACCAACCAAGGAACTTTGCCACCAAGACCAGGCCTGGGGTAGCTCTTCAGAATGCCAGGACATTCCAAGGACTGCTGCCACCTGCTAGCTCCCTGAAGGTTCAGCCACTGATAAAACCTGTGCACTATGCAAGTTGGGTGAGGCAGGATCTGAGGGAGTCACTAGAATGAGAAGATTTGTGGTCAACAGGCTAATGTAGACTTTGGTTTGCTGCCAATGCTGAACATGGAGCTACTCAGCAAAAGTCTCAGAGCACACCAAGGACAGTCGCCACCCACATGGGGCCTGTGGACTCTGATAGTTTTCCAAGAAAGAGTGTGATGTGGGTAAGGCTGGCTGCTTCTGGAGAAAGTGTTTTATTGTAAGTTTCTATTGCTATGTTTTTTCAACAATATTTTATATACCCTTACTACCACCCAATGTATTTTTCATCAAAGATATTATAGTTTTCATCTCTAGAAATTTGAACTGAATCTTTTTTTATATCTTCCCTGTCTACTTAATATGCTTAATTTTTCCTCTAGTTTCTTGAAAATATGGAATACAATTATAGTAAGTATTATAATGTCCTTGTCTACTAATCTCTTCACCTTCACATCTCTAGATCAGTTTCAACTGATTCACTTTTCCTCTATTATGAACTGTATTTTCCCACTTCTCTGCGGGACTTTTTTGCAGTAATTTTTGATTGAACGCCAGATAATTTGAAATATACCTTGTTGGCTGCTGGATATTTTTGTATTACTAAAATTTTCTTGAACTTGTTATGAAACACTTTTAAAATAGTTGGAAATAGTTTAATCTCCAGATCTTGATTTTTTTTTTATCCCCAGTTTTTAGTTTTATTGGTAGAAACAGAACAGAATTTAGTCTAGGATTATTTTCCCCACTATCAAAGCAAGATCTTTCTTAGTATTTTAATCAATTCCCCATGAATTTTATGAGTTTTCCACTCTGGCTGTTGGCAGCAGGCACTAGCATTATTTCCAGGCTTGAATGACCTCCAGACACTATTCCCTAAAATCCTTTCAGGTGGATTTTCCCTTTGCTTCATCATGAGCTGATTAGTAGTCATGGAGATCCCTGCAGGTTCTTGGAGTTTTCTCTCTGTGCGTTTCTCTTCTCTTTCATACACTTCTTGCGAACTCTAGTATCCTTGGATTTCCTATAATCCCAGTGCTCTACCCTCAACTCAGGGAGATTACTGGTTTCCTCTCCAAGAGACAGCAGCCTAGATTAAAATTCATGAAATTGATAAGCTTATAAGTCAACAAATCTCTTTTTGAATTGATATCTGAAATGACTTGGTTTCTGCCTGAATTATTAATTTTCCCATTGGGAGGACAAACACTTATTTACCTGGTCAGTGGGGTTCCTTGGGAGTGGGGCAGGAGTGGGAAGTTTCCCTTCTCTTCATAGGGCCCAGTTTAAAGGCAACTCTAAGACCAGAAGAGAGTGTAGAGCCAAAGAAGAACAGAAAGGCAAAGCCCAAGTCAGATTGGCACAAACCACAGAAAGCCAGATATCCACACAGAAGGAGCCAGCTGTACGTGTCCTTTCCTGCAGAAAAGCCGTCTGACTCTCCCCATCCCCACAGCTGTATCAGGCACTCCTCATCTATTACCCGTTAGCATCGTATGCTGTCTTTTTTAGAGGATTCATTACAGTATATTCCCTCAATAGTTTTCTATGTCCTCTGGCCTATAAATTCCACGAAGACAAGAGTTATCACTATCTTGTGTGTTGTTGTCTCACTTGTTCCTAACATATGACCAGGTAGAGAGAAAATGTCCAATAAACATTTGTTGAATAATTGCATTCTTTGTTAAATTATCAGATGAAAAATCAGGTTGTTTCTGAGACTAATCTCATCTAACTTCTCTGTTGAATTTAACACAATGATCACTGCCTCCTTCTTTCTTCTTCATACTTTTCCCCCTGAGTAATGCATTACAATTCTCTCTTCATTCTTTCCCAATATGTCTTTTCTGAAACCCTTCCCACTCCTTGAACCTGGGGTGGCACATTCAATAACTACGTTGCCAAGTGGGTAATATAAATAAGCATTCTTGTCAATTATAAGAAAATTTGTAATGAAGCAGTCTCTAGAGAAACTGAAGAACACAAGCTCCAACTAAAGATTTCAATTTTAAAAAATTAAAAATGCGCTGAGCAGGCCCTACAAAATGTTGCTTCAGCAACTTCCAGGCTTAAATGCTGGTGCTCATCAGAGTTCTGTTTTCTCTGTGGAGTTCACCATTGTATCGTGGTCATTCCTGGTCTCAAAACATGTTGGACTAGACATAGCAACCTGGGTATACATATAAATGAATTATACATTACATATTATTGTATATATATTATTACATTACATAATGATGACAATAAATATATTTGTTTCTGTTACATGTGTATTATTTCCAAACTTATTGTATCCCAAATGGAACTCATCTTGCTCTAAAAATCTGTTCTTATCTATTTCCTTTTTGTAAAGTTGCTTCAAAATCTCCTATTTACCTAAACTGAAATTTGAACTCGTCACAGATTTCACCTATTTCTTTAATCCTTAGTCTGTCTGTCCCTATGTCTTGTAGACCCTTGAATGCTTTCTGCCATTCTCACTTTTATGAGTTTAACTCAAGATCTTATTATCTCTAATCTAGTCTTTTGCCATAATTTCCTTGTCAGTGATTCTAAAACCTGGATGTGAGTCAGAATCGCTTAGGGCATTTTATAAAAATAAAGATCCTCTCCCGGTCTCCACATCATACCTACTGAAACATAGTCTCAGCGGATGGGCCTAGAAATGTGGTGGCTTCTTACAAACGCTCATCAGTATTATTATTGTGACATCATATCAGTCTGTATTTCTTATAAAAACCCATCCTCACTCATGCCGCTCTCTCCTTTCCTCTTCCTAAAGAAGAGAGTACATCATCCAAATGTGACAAAGAGAAACCTCAGTTCTAGCTGCTGCAATACAGCCCAGAAATTCCTCAAGCTTGAGAACTTTAATAATGGGCCATGCAAATCAAAAGGCAAATGAATTAGAAAATTATCGAGCTAAACTCAGCTTAATTGAAAACCTAGCTGCAGCACTAAGTGATGAAATCACATTCCTCATAATATGTCTTTTTTATGTATTTCATGGATAAATTGTTACTGATTGTTTAAAATAAGGATTTCTGGCAGTTTTGTTGAGAGAGTTTTAACCTAGTCCTGGAAACGAGATAGACGTGAAACTCAGAATTACCTATATTAGATAAGCCTCTGCTCTAGCACTAGTGAAAATCCCTTAGATACAGTGAAAATAACTCGTTCTCACATTTGATCATCTTTATCAGAAACACACTTTCTAAAAATAGAAAAATTTCATAAGTCGATAAAAAAACTTTAAAAGTTTCTTAATAAAGCTTCTATTTATAAGAAATAATCTTTTTATCAAAATGACAGTGCTGATTGTCAACACAAAGAAATTGACAGCTGGCGGCACAGCTATCATCGAGGAAGAGGTGCCACCTTGTGGCACAAATGATAAATGACTTGATGGACTGACAAACCAATAGTTTTCTTATTACATACGTTTTCTTGCCTTTGGAACAACTGAGCTCATCATGGCTTTCTGTTTCATCTCCGCCCAAGTACGATAGACACATGCAAATATTCCTTTTGGAACAGCTAGAACCTCCTGCGTGGAGCCAGGACAGAGACGCCACGGTGAGACACTTTAATTTGAGCTTCTTTTGGAGTGAATTGGGAGCACAGTGCCCTCTGGTGGTAGGTCTATCACTTTGCAACGAGAGTAGTAAATTTTTCTAGGATTCCAAAGAATTTTAGGATTTGAATCTTGTCAAATGGTTGGCTTGGAATTTGAATATCTGCATAAAAATCTTAATGCAATCCTAATAAAATTTCATATTTTCTATTAACATTACATAAGAACCAGAAACTTTATCTTAATACAGCCTTTTAAAAGACATTTGTCATAAAGTATTGGTTTTGACCCCAAATGGTGTTTCCTTCACAATCTCTTGTCTTGTGTACACTAGTGGAATCTAATGAAAATAATGAATGACCACATGTTTCTCGCCACTTCAAATTCAAACAATAAAACACCCCCAAATTTATTATCAATGTCCATTTATGAGAAATGCTGCTAAATTTAAATTTTCTATCTCAAGAACCTGAATGTTTAGCAGGTGTCTGGCTTAATAATGTCTGTTTCATTGAATTTCATTTAATGAATAGAAAGCTTCACATCATGTTGCCTGTGTGCAAGAATTCATGATGCTTCTCATGAAATAGATGAGTTAGGTAATAAAAGCTGTGTATATTAATTTTTTTATATTTTAAATGTTCTTGAAGAGAGATTATTATATTAAAAGTATATTTAGTGCCTGCTACATGTCAGGTACAGCACTGCATACGAGCTGTCTAGAGAGAAAAGATAAAGTCTTTACTTTCAAGGAATGTACTGACTTATGAAGCAAATAACTACCTACTATGTTTTACTTTTTTAAAAATGAATTTAGATTCTAGATTTGTTTAAAAATAAACCATGTGTTAATTTAGTTTTTCCCAAAAGCAGTATACTTTTGTGGCTAATTTTCCTATTTCTTCAACCTTCTAAAATAAAGAGCGTAAATAGAATTTTAAGTTAATATAAAACTGTATGCACGGTATGGCCAGCCTGTGAGGTCTGTATTAGGATTCTCCAGAGCAACAGAACCGATAATGTATATTTAGATGTTATTAAGAGGAAACTGATTACAGGAATTGGCTCACAGGGTTACGTAGGCAGAAGAGACTATCCGCAAGCTGGAGAAGCAAGAAAGCTGGTGATGTAATTCAGTTGGAGCCTGAAAGCATTCGAAAGTCCTGATCTGAACCTCCCTCCCCTCCCCATCCCTCCTCTCGCCCAGGCCCAAGAACCAGGAGCGCTGGTGGCCCACAGTAGGAGTTGGCTGTCTCAGCTCAAGCAGAGAGAACCAATTCACCCTTCCTCTGCCTTCTTGTTCATTTCAGGCCCTCAGTGGCCTGGATGATGCCCACCTCCTTGGTGAGGACAATTTACTTTACTCCATTCACCAATTCACATGCTAATCTCTTCCCAAGGCACCTCACAGACTCCCAGAAATAATGTGTTACTGGCTATCTGGGCACCTCCTATCCCAATCAAGTTGACACTTAAAATGAACAAACTTCAATGCTGCCTTCTGACTAGTTATAGAAGGTAGAGATTTGAGATCACAAGACTGTCAGATATAAGAGGTTTCCTTTTTTCATATAATTATCTTAGCACAAAATCTTCAGGACAAAGTACGTGACCGTGATTTAGGCCTTAGTGGTTGTGGTTAACCATTGTGGGGACAGAGACCCAGAGAGCAGTTTCCAAGCTCTCAGCCTCACGTGGAAAGGTGCTGGCTCAGGTAGGAGATGGCCATCAGCTGTGACTGGTTGGCCATCAGCCACTGGCTGTGTTGGTTTGTTGGTTGGTTGGCAGAGAAGTGGATAGAGGATTGCGCATCGTGGGGCTCCTACTATGTGTGTGTCTCACCCCGCCGCCAGCGAGAATATAGTGGTATGACTCCCCTATCTATGGCTCCGTGGGTGTTCCTTTTTGGCCTCACTGTGTCCTGTGTTCTTATGTGGGGAGCGGGACCAGAGACCCCGCAGGACATCCTGTGTGACACCATTCTGCCGCTTTTTGGAAGCTACTGAGGGTCTGGAAATTAGCAGACTAATTCTAGGAAGATAGAATTTTGCACAATAACATAACGATAGGATTTTGCTTCCTCTATTTGGGGACTCTGCAATTGAATGTAAGACATATCCAACATAATAATTCTTTAATTCAGGCAGAGGAAAGCATGCCAAGAGTTATATTTGCTGTTTTCCACAGGAGAAGTGGTGCCTTTTCATTTTGGAACACTAAAATTAGAAAGGGTATTTCTCTTCAGTGTTGACTTGGAGGGCTCTAGAATGATGCTTAGGTTGAAAATTTCTCCCATGCTAGTCTGATTTAATACCTGTCATTCTATTATTTCTTCCACACAGTGAATCACAATCTCCTACATGTGTAACGCAGTCTAGGCACTTACGAAATAATAGAGGGATGGGCTTTTCATGATTTACAGTCTGGTCAAAAAAAAAAAGTTTCAGTATAAGACATAACAGGGACCAGTAGAAAATGGAATACACTCAATGTCATGGGAGGGTACAAGCCAGCGGAAGGATCTAAGTTGTAGTGCGTACTTTGTTGTGCCGGCCTCTTCCTGCGCATTTTCTCAATTAACAAAGATAATTATAATACCACTACAATTACTAGGAGATGTCATTGATTGAAGTTCAATTATAGTCATTTACTATACCAGATGACCATCGTATGAAGCTGACACAATCATTCTTATTTTGTAGATGAGAAAACAAAACTTTAGGGAGATTAAATAATTCCTCTTTATCTTCCAAAAAAGAATTTAAAAACGCTCAGCAAGGATTTAGACCCAGTTGTGTCTGAGCCTGAGACCCATATTCTTGGCACTCTGCTAGGATGCCCTTATGTCTGGACTCTGAGGCCCATAATTTTGCCACTACTGTGCCCTCTTTTACATTTCTTCTCCCACAACATGAACCACACTGTGCCAAGGAGAGTTCAGTGAATATTGCTACAGCCTGCAGTGTTCTTTGGGTGAAGACCCATCATCTCCAGGAGCTTCTTGTTGAAAACCACACATCTCTAAAGGGTTCACCTCTTTAGATCATGGTTTTCACTGGTCGCCAGAAAGGAGATCCATGGTCAATTAAGTTTGGGAAACACTTGGTTCAGCAACATTAAAAAGGGTTTTGTTGTTGTCGTTCTTGTTGCTTAATTTCAGAAATTCTCAGTATTATTAAATAATCACCAGTATAGTAGTCACAGCAATACTCCTTGTTAGCATGTCTTGGGCACATACGATATGCCAGGTATTTTGCTAAATGTGTAACATATGACACCTGATTTCATACTCACAAACTAATAGGAGGAAGAGACTATTATTGGCCCCATTTTGTGGATGAGAAAGTAAAAGCAGAGCTGTGTGGAAGAAGTCTGAACATTATAACTCTCCGTGTGACCTTGGGCAAGCTTCAGGTCACAGCATCTCCCAAGCATATTTGAACCTGGAAAGCTTTTTTGGTACGGCAAGTCATGAGCATCATTTCTTTAGGAAATACATCGCTCGGCGCTGCTGTGACAATAAAAACTAATACTGAGAAGCGCCATGTGCCAGGCTAAAGGTTTTGAATAGAATAGTTAATTAGTCCTTGGGTATTAGTACTATCTCGATTTTAGGATGGAAAAAAACAACAACAGCAAAAAAGAAAAATACTAACAACCAAGTCGGAGCAAGTAAGAGACTTGTAAATGGTTAGGGAGCCAATGAGTAAATGCCCCCCAGGCTGTGCTTATCACCCTAACATGATGCCTCCTTCCAGCCACATTGCACCACCAAGCAGCCATTCTTTGGTGCTGGGTCCCAACTTCCTGCTTTCTGGGAAGCAGAGTGTTGATTTGAAGGTTCCAGAGGGACACTAGAGACCTAGACAGAAAGGACCCCAGAGCACAAGTGTATTTTGTCAGCAGGAAGGCAAGATGGTAGGTCTGTGCAGGACACCGGAAAACACTAATAATGGTGACGCGAGGGCACCCGGGCCAGACCTGACCGGTGGGTGAGAAGCCACCTGAGGCCGAAGTGAGAGCGAGAGGTGGTGTCGGTGAGATGAGCAGTCCAAAGTCAAATGTTTGTGTTGGGGCTTGGAGTCAGCCTGGGCTAGGTAGTCTCACATGGCCTTGACAATCTCTGTGAGCACAAAGGGAAAGCGACATTCACGCAGAGGGTTTGGGACGCTGACAGAACCACAACTGCTCTCCCAAGGTGTCCGTTCCTCCTGCCGGCCTCAGCTGCCTGAAGCTGCGTGTGTGGTGCCTCGGAACTGCTTTCAGAGCATCAGGCCCCTTCACCCCTCTCCTCCGGAGGGTTTATTAGAAAGGACGTCACCCTTGCCCAAAAGGGACAGTATTAAATAGGAGGCCCAATAGATAACAGACATGAGCACCAGAGGTTTCATTTCATTAGGGTTCCTTGGACTCAAGCTGCAAACACCGGATAGGGCCGGTGTAAGCATAACCCACCAAAAGAATCTTTCTGTCTATAGCTCATGGCTGGAATTAGTAGAATAAAAACGCCCTGTTCACTGAAATTTCCACTATTTGGTCATTACTAGAGAGTTACAAGTTTAAGACACAACAATTATAAATCCTGCAAAATGCCAAGGATAACTTGCTCCAGAGATAGCAAGGGAAACGGTGCTGAAAGAGGCAAATGAGCTCTGCTGACTGTGTGATATCTCCCCAGCCAGTACTTGAGGAACTTCAGGTTAATTTTAGCACTTTTCCCAGTAGGAAACACCATGTGTCGGGGGCACCTCTCCAAGTCCACTCTGGAATGCGGTTGCAGAGAAGAGGGGAGCCCTGTTCTTATTTAGTCTGGCTGGCTGATCGAGAAAAGGAACAGAATGTGCTGCTTCCACAGCTGCAGAAACCTCCTGTCGTGGCACCAGCAGTTCCAGGAGCAGGTCTTGTCCAGCACTATTAATATTCTGGAAAGTTCTCTGACTCATAAAACTGGAGAGGTCAGAAACTTTTTTCTTTCTATTACAGAACTGTGGAAAAGCAGCAGCTAATCGTGTCATGACCACATTTCTCAAATTGGCCACGATGAACCCTCAGAGTGATTGTGATAAGAGACCACAATGATAAGACATTGAAAAGGACTTTAGAGAATTGAATTTACTTCCCCCAGCTCTGTAACCAGTTCAAGAGATAGGTTTCTTTAGCGGTCTGAAGCTCCATATTTGGCCGGGTGCAGTCTAATCTATACTCTGCAGGAAAAAGTAGCTTCCTTATTAATTAGTGATATCTGTTAAGTGTTGGGCCGGTGGAATCTTGCCAACTGTGTTGCACAGCACACTTAGTTTTACACCAACCTGTTGATAGAAGCCTTCCCACTGCATAGATAGACTTTGAGATTATAGGTACGGACTCTTACATGACGTGATGGCTGTAAAGACACATTTGCAATTTCCAAGAAGCAATGAACCGGAGAGGACAAAGATGAAGAGATTTTGAAATTTATTCCCATACGATATATGAAAAAGAAAAGGCAATGCTAAAAAAGTTGTTTGAGAAGGTGATATTGTATGAATTTCATTCAAAAGCATTTACATCCACCCATTTTTTCCATAGTTCGCTATGGAGTAACAATTACATGAATGAAAGTCTACAGATTTGTTTAAAGTAGAAAAATACTTTTAACCGTAGTGTTTCATCTACAAAATTAGATTCATTTCTGAACATTATGTAAACTACTTCAGTGAAGCAGTTGCTTATTATTAGCTGGTGACAAAATGTTATCAGCAATATACCATTGCTTTAGAAAGCAGCTTAATTTCATTCCGATTGACATCCTTTACATGCACTGGAAATATATCTCTTAGGAAAAAAATGACCTATATTACAAGTTCTAATACAGTGTGATTTTTTGAAAGCTAGTACACCTGTGGTTTTTTTCACCTTAAACCAATGTATACTAAAAGACAAAGCAAGTTCCTTTTCTCAGCTTCCATGCCACACACAAAAAAAGGAGAAACAAACAAAGAAATAAACAAAACATGTTTTCTGTGCATGTGTGTGCCTGTAGGTCTGCATTTGAAGAATAAGGGGTACTGTCAATTTCAACTAACTATTCAGTAGAAAAAGATGTATAAGCCTATGAGGGAAACTTTGAGAAATGCCAAAGGAATAATATTATTCTAGAAACCATATTTTATGTCAATTTTTAAAGGTCTGGACAAGTATTGCATTTGCTGCCTAACACCCCATTCTACATGGTGGTCTAAAAAGAGCCACAGGTAGGCAGCGTCAGGTAATCAGCTGGACCCTATACTAGGAAAGAGAATGCCAAGGGTTGAGTGAAGAAGGAAGATTAGCTGTGTTCATCATCACTGAGTTAATAAATACGACGTAGGCAACACCTCCTGACTTTGGGGAGTTGCCAGATGCTTGTGGATAAGGAGAAAACTTTGTGACATAGGAAGAAGTAAGGCCAATATTTGCTCCTAGTATGTGGCTGTTAAAACAATTTACGCAGATCGTACTGCGTGAATCAGGAGAGGCCAACGGGCAGAGCAGCAGTTTAGGAGGGGAATTGTCCTAAGACATGGAGGGAGTTTTCACGTCCTGTTAAACTTGAGGTTCGTGTTATTTTTTGCAGTGAAGCTATGGAAAATACTGGAAGATTTGGGCAGGCTGTTTGAAAACACAAAACTGTGCTCCTTGTAATTGTATGCCTGCCTCTTTGCCAGCAGAGGAGAAACAGCCCAGCTGAAGATCATTTTCTCTTGCTCTGATGCCCATTTGCAATGATTGATTCTTAAAGGTCAGCGATGGCATGCCAGCACATTTTTGTATACAGAGTCCAGCTTTCTGTTTGGACGTTAGTCAGATACGCATGTGGCACCTGAGCAAAAGGAGGAGACCAGGAAGCACAGATTTTCTTTTGGCTCAATCACTGTCAGCTTGGAAACCCTTATATTCTGGGTTCCGTATTTGGCCTAGCACCCCCAATACCATAAAAATAAAAAAAATAATCTTTTGTAATATTTGTATGCCACAGTCTTAAATTTTTACCCTTTGTCTTTCCCCCCACTTTTTTAAACTTTCCCCTTTCCTTCTTCCTTTCTCAAACTTCTTCTCGACCCTGAGTACGTATATCAGGTACTGTGCAGCTGCTCGGGATGTAGTCAGGAATACAAAACGGTCATGGCAGACTTGTTTACAGTCTAGTGGGAGGCTTGGAAACAATTAGCAGCAATACAACTGTATGAATTCTCTTTTTAAGATTTTATCAGGGAAGGGAAACAGGACTTTATTGGGGAACAGTGTGTTTTTCCCAGGACCCATCAGCTCCAACTCAAGTTGTTGTCCTTTCAATCAACTTGTCCTTTCAATCGTTTTGCACGGGGCACAGCCCAGTATCCCTTGCGGGAGTAGAACTGGCAACCTTGTTGTCGAGAACGCACACTCTAACCAACTGAGCCATCCGGCCGCCCCTCTGGAAGCTCAGCAGCAGCTCGTTGTCTTCACTCTAGTTGTGGAGGGCGCAGCTCATGGCTCATGTAGGAATTGACTCAGCAACGCTGTTGCTCAGAGGGATACATGTACAGACTGTTTCCTGGACAATGACCCGCAAAACATAGAAGTCTACACTAATTGCTACTCTAATACAATTAATTTTGGTGTCTATCTATCTGATCAATTAGTCGTTATTGATGCTTTTTATTTTTAACTTTTCTTTCTTTTTAAAAAGTTTAGTTGTTCTTAGAAGGCTGCTTTGACTTCTAAGATTCATTTCAACCAAGATTTATTTGAATGCTTAGTAGGTGCCAGCCAGGCATAGTGCTAGGATTTTGGAGTTACAAAGATAAATAATAAAGACTCCTGACTTAAAATAGCTCGTGGACTTATGGAGGGAGACAGATTTTCAAAACAATCCTATAATTCAGGTAGGTAAGCTCTAGAAGTTATGTATGAAGTACTAAAAGAGCACAGAGTAAGAAGAGATTACTTTTTTTCTGATGGACTTTCTGGGAGTTGGGTGGGTTGGTAGAGTCACAAAGTAGGGGTGACATTTGAACTAATGCTTGAAAATGATTAGTAGGTCACAAGACCAACAGATGGCATTCTGTTCATTTCAGATTTTCCCTAAGAGTAGGTGCAATGCAGTGAGTTTTTACAGCTATGCAAATATTTCAAAATTAATTACTTCCTACCATGTTCTTAAGTCTTTTTTGGTTTCCTTTACTACTCTGGTCATGCTATTCATCCCCATCCCTTTCTCAAGGCCTCTCCTATCTCACTCTATTTTTCATTTTTCTGGCCCATCACCTTGCGGGGTCTTGCAAGTTAACTCTCCACCATCCACTCATCTCTGAACCTACATCTCATCAGCAAAAGACTCATTAATATGAACCACTCAACAGAGAACCACCTATTCTGGGGTCTCATATAGCAGAGGCTTTGAAATTTCAGCCTTTACCTTCAGCTTCTGTAAGAAGAAGGGAACAACAATAGAGATTTAGTTTTCCACAATTAATTATTCAAACTAAAAATGCCACCAGATTTTTTTTACCTTAAGAGAAGGTATACTAAAAAACATAGCAAATTCCTTTCCTCATCTGCCTTCTATTCCAAAAACAAACAAAAGAGAAACAAAGAAATAAACTTCCTAGAACATAGAAATCACCACAGTTTTCATTTTTAATAATTTTCATCCTGTGAATCATACTTGACTCCTGAACTCATGCTTTCCTAGGTATTTTATACTAGTATCACTTGTTCTTACTTATTTGTAAGTCATTATATCACATATTACATCCCTACAATAAACCATTATATCACATCCCTATAATAAAACATAAGTGCAATTACTGCATACCCTGCCTTATCATTGCATGTTGGTCAGATGTAATTCTCCTGCCAAGCTCCTAACAATCGTAAACAGAAAAAAGCAATGGAGTCTCTAGGGGCTAATATAAATAAGTAAAAACCTTTTCCTCCCATCTTTTAATTGGCGTAATAATCAAATTAACAGAGACAAATCGACAGGAGAAAATAAAATTTTAATATTTACAAGGAAGTCACATAAGAATGAAAATTTCCAAAGACAGCGAAGCAAAATTGGGTATAGATGTTGTTTTGGACCAAAAAGAAAGGAGGGAATAGGGCCTTAGATTTTAAAAGTGAAAAAGGGCAATTTACAGTAGTTGAGGAAGAGCTGAACCCACATGGCAGACTTCAATGAGACGCAGCATGACTTAGGTACCAGGCCCCTGCTTAGAGCCTTCCTGGCTACCCTACTTAATTCTGATTAGGCTAGGGTGAACATCCTAAGATTTCCTTTCTGGAGTAGGCCTTTCCATCTGAATCCCTTAGGCAGGAAAGGGAAAGGGTCAAAGGTTCTTTTTGAGTCTTTTGTTTCTTAATAACCAGCTTAAAATCAATATCCCAAAAGGTAGCTTCAGGATGGCAAAATGTTGGTCCCTTCAAGTCTTTTGGGCTAATGTTTCCTAGACCATCATGACCTGTCTTGACAGTTTAAGAATCGGTGACAATGAAGACCAACTATAAACTAAGGTGAGTGGATGAACAGTAGAGACATAAGTGGTTTGAAGGGACTGAGGTCTATCTTTAGTAGCTCACCATTGGTTAAGTTATGCAGTGACAACAACTGAGTCTGCTGCTGCCTCTATCTTTAGAGTGACTGAACTAAAGTAGCCCAATGGCTTTCAAGTTCTGAGAAGAAGCCAGCCAAATACATTTTTAGGGAGTCTGCATTTTCTGACCTTTTCTAAGTATTCTCTTTGAACGTAGAGAAAAGATTACTTTCTGTGAAAAGGTATGTTCTTGGAACAACTGCATAAAGCTAAAAATAGTGGGAATTGAACATAAGAATGCCCGGAGAGAAGAGAGCCAAACTGTAGATTTGGGTTACTATATTTGACTTAAAATGTCTCCAAAAAAGGAAGAAAACAAAATTCTAATAGGTAATATTAAAAATCCAGTCGATGTTATTTGAAAAGCAGCTGTCTTTTATGGTGTAAGGTTTACTTCCCTTAAAATAACTCATTTCATTTCATTTATTTTTCTAAGAACTCAGTATCAATTCAATTGGCTTAGGATACTAGACATTATTGGTTGGATAACTAAATTTAGTTTTGTAATCATAAAGTAAAAATCAGAACATTCTACCACAAAGTGTGGATTAACTTCACAATTTTTAAGAGTGCCAGATTTCCTTTCAGTTCAAAAATGTCATTCTCTTCGTAAAGCACATAAAGTTTTAAATGAGGAAGTTACAATTGCCAACTGAAAATGGCTAAATGATCCATCTAAAACTCTAGTTCGTGCCCCTTTGGAACTCCTATTTAGATATTAAAGAGCGAATAACAACATTTTTATATATCTGCTGGAGAAAAAAAAATCTGTACAGACATATATTCTATTGATGAAGAGATATATTTTTAAAATCTTTATCTAAGCCTATATCCTTTTTTTTTTTTTTTTTTTTGACAATAAGCAACACCCTGACAACACTCTAGTTCCAAATGGCCAATTTTAGCCTCCAGTTACTCCTGTGGATGACTTTTATCTTTGTACAGTAGCAATAGAATTGGATGTTCTCCTAAATTTCTTTGTTGACAGTTTCGGAGTTCAAAAATTCATTTCTTTGCTATGGAAACAAATAGGTTCTGACAGGGATCCAAGAAAACGAAGTGTGATAGTCATCCCAGAAATTAAAAAGTTATTGCATGCTGTTTTGTCAACAGTCCTTTTATCTAGATGGTTGACTAAGGCACTTTGTACTAACTCAGTAAAATCATCATTCATACTCTTAATCCTTCCACACCCAACACCCGCTCACTAATTTGGGCCATCTTAATTTTTGAAAACATACATTTAAATTTTGGGTGAGGCTTCAAAGTTGGTGCTAAATACAATATCAGGCAAGACTGTTAAACTGGTAAAGAGCCATGTGAGAATCTTTTGGAGGATCAGGGGTTGATAACACACTTAAAAACATGGGCTTCAAGTAGACTTAAAAGCCCACTCGTCAAGTATTTAATGGGATAGCTCAAGGGGGTTGTGGATGTTGCAAGTATGGCTTCACACACAGAATACATGCTGTTGGGCAATCTTTAAATAATGTGGATATAAATATTGTCAAAGGCCTGATTTATTTCCTTGAGGAATGTCAGCTTCACTGGTGGAAATATTTTCTTTATATACTGTGAGTGCAATTGCTCCTGAAACACACCCTATTCCTCAAGTATTAATATCCACCCTCTCTTGTGGTTCTAAATCAGGTGCATACCTGTTACCTAAGGTGATTTTAAAAATCTGATTCTCATCACATGCCTGTGAAAGAGGCAGATGACATACACCATTACCGTATTTTAACTAAATATGAATGTAATCATTAATTCATGGAATACACATTAACTGAAGACCTAACAGGCGTCATAGAAACCCCAGATGTTAAAGATATGTAGATAAAACCTTTGTTTTAAAAAGAGCTACAAGTCTGTACAGAGTCTAGTGCTGATAATATAAACTACATGATAAAATAAATATAATACAACCCAAGGTTAGTTGTAGCCAGCAAAAATTTTTTGATCTGCATAGATTTAAATAGATAGATAGATACATAGATAGATAGATAGATAGATAGATAGATAGATAGATAGATAGATAGAGTTGAAATAGAAATACTCTTCTCTACAAATCTAGATTTTTTTTTTAGGCTTTATTGAAAATCTAACATTAGGCTATTGCCTCCCTAGGACATGTATTCTATACTCCCTACCACTTTCTGGCAAATACACCAACCCACCTCATTCATTTATACGTAGTAGTAATTAATACAAAGGAGTGAATGTGAGAATCCATAACACTTGGCAATTCAATGGAGGTGAGACTATGGGGAGTACAGTAAGTAGAATTTTAAGATGGCATTCATGACCATCACCCCCCCGGTATTAACCCTGTGATTGTGTTATGTTGTATGACAAAGAGGAAATTATCCATGTGGCCCTACTCTAATTATACAAGCCCTTTAAAAGCAGAGGTTTTCTCTGGCTGGGAGCCAAAGAGGAAGGCAGTGAGATGTAAAGCATGAAAAGTACTGAACTCACCAGTGAGAAGGACTGGCCACTGATGGAGAGGGTGAAGCTGAGGACACTTGGTAGGAGTTGAAAGAGAATCCCAGCTATCAGCCAGCAAGAAGATTGTGACCTAGGTCTTACAACTGCAAGAAACTGAATTTGGCCAACAACCTGAATGAAGTTGGATGGAGATTCTTTCCTAGAACCTTGAGGTAAGAGCACAACGACTACCTTGATTTTAGCTTTGCGAGACCCTGAGCAGAGAACCCAGTTGAGATCACCAGGACTTTTGACCTACAGAACAGTGAGAAAAAAGATGGGTATTACTTTAAATTGTTAAGTGTGTGGTAATTTGTTTAAACAGTAATGGAAAAACCAGTCCCGGTGAGGAAATAACCAAAGTCAATTTGGGTGACTAGAAACATGCAAGTATCTTTAAGTAAAATAATGAACATAAGAGATGAAATCAGATTGAAAAAGAAATGTGATTGAATTTAGTTTCTGACTCAAATCTTGAATGGGCCATACAATTTTATTCAGTCAGGCTTTTATTTATTCAGAAGCACTTATTGTGCACATACTGCATGTTAGGCATTAGTCTTATTTTGAAGAAACTGATACAGTTGACCTAGATCCAATATCTGACCCATAATAAGCACTTAATATATGCTGAATTGAGTTGAATTATATTAAATGTCTTTGAGAAGTCTCAGTTTGGTGCCTTGAAATTCTTAAGCTACATAGTGAATACATGTCTATACTTTTACATCTCCCCCACCATGCTTTACTTTTTTTTTAAAATCATTTTCTTGTTATTTTTTGTTGTATATTTTCTACATACACATATTCACCTTGTTTATTCCTGAACACAGAAATACCATAGTTTAGTTCCTTGCTCCACAATTTAGGTATTATACTATGTATGCATTTGAAAATTGAAAATACCATTCCTAACTGTTCACCACTCAATTGATGGATTAACAGACTGGGTTCCCTTGTCCGCAGGTTGTTCCTCTGCCTGAAATTCACAGCAGAGTCAGGATTCGGTCCTTTGACTTGCCATCATGATGCATCAGCAGGGAATAGTGCTTGTCAGGATCGGGAGAGAATCCTGACGTGCTGAAGTTTGCTGTGTCTTGTACAGTTTTATTGCAACAATTTTCACTAACTATAAAGTTACAGGGCTCTTTGCAAGACTTCTCTTGGGCTTGTATTTGAGATTGACTGCGCATCTAGGCTTGTTATGGAGAAAGATTCCAGGTCTCTTGAGCTGTGCTTTGCTTGAATCGTGAATTTCCTCTCAGCATAATTCATGGAAAAACCAATAACCAGTATCCAATTAAAATTCTGGAAAAAGAGCATATTCATTTGCTTCTGCCCTTATGATCTTTTTGTCTTATTCCAGCTTGTCTTAAATCATTTAGTACCAGTATTTTCATCAGACTGTTTTGATACAAATGGAATTTCTTAAAGGATAAAAGAAAAATTTTAGTTCCTAAAATTTGACTCAATTCAATTAGAGCTACAGAGATAAAAGAGATTTTAAAATATCAGCATAAACAACCCCACAGTAAAATATAAGTAGCTTTAAATGTACTGAGAATTTTAATAAGTTTTAACAATTAACATTCAGTGCTTATAAGTAAGAATAACAGGTATGATTTTATAAATTAATAGACTGCTTATAATTAGTAATATTTAAATATAGAGATAGATAAGTAGATAGAGATTATATAAATATAGATATAAAGCCATTTACAAATCTTACTGAAAGAAAAAGTAAGGCTCTCTCTCAACATTTTCACAACTGCCTTCTCCCCATTTACTTCTTCAGAAAAGTCTATTCAAATAGTCCTGCAAAAACATTAACCTCACCGCCATGTCCTATATTTTGGTCTGTATCATATAATCCTATTTTTCCTTCCCCATAAATCACTAGTGACTGTGGAGATCACATTCATTCTTCTGTTGTGTTTCTGTGCGTGCTTTCCAAACCCCAACTAGAATATGAAGTCCATGAGGAGTTTCTTTTTTCGCACATGTATATCGCTAATGCCTAACAACTAGTAGGTGCCAATAATTTGTGCACAGGTTAACTTACTATTCAAATATGGTAAGTAATGTTGCGATAAACAAGAAAAAGTGTAAAAACTAGGAATTGATCCAAGCCTTTGTTTCAGTGTAGCCAAAAAAATCAGTGGATTAGAATATGTATCATTCATTCATTCATCATTCATTCATTCATTCATTCATTCAAGAAACATACAGTGAGCACCAGTCATGTGCACTCTTCTCTATGCTTAATTTAGTTATATGACTGTAGGCAAGTCACAATCTGCCTGAACATTTTTTCTTTTTCAAAAAATAATGATAATTATCCCCATCTATTTTGAACATGAAGTCTAAGTAAAATATTTTATGTAAAAACGCTTTGCAAATTGTGAGGCATTTGAGAGTACTAAGATATTATTATTATGACTAATAATTGTCACTAGAAATGAACATATTCATATAAATGAGGGTCAGAAAAGTAAGAATATTCATTGATTTATATTCAGATCTTCCTATAGTTCTCATAGGTAGTCAGGCACATGAAGGCTAAAGATACATTTCTATGCCACCTTGACATGGGTTTTGAAAGAAAAAATCATATGTGATGGATGACAGTGCATTTATTCATTCTTTATTCATTTATTTTACAAACATTTATTGTACCAAAACTACATGCAAAGCGCTATGCTATACATCCCATGTGAAATGAACTGTTAAGAGAAGGCAATTTAAGGATGTCTGTTATTCTAAATTTAAAAAAAAACATAAAAATTGATTAAATGATTTCAGATTATTTTAAAGTTCCTTATCATTTAAACAAAGTCTGGAGTGTTATCTCGTTCCCATTTTCAATCCAGAGTATTGGTATCATGTGATGCTGGTTATAGATCACATTTTTAGAACACTCAATCTGTGCCAGGAGTGAGCCATACTTGACTTGTATTATATTTAACCCTTGCAAGAAATCTAAAGATAGATATTCTTATTTTATATATTGAAAAACTAGGGCAAGATGCCTCTGAGACCACACATTGTATTTTGTATTTTGTATTACCTCAGCTTTGTTGTCTGAATGCCTAGACACCCTTATTATATAAAGATTAGTAACTCAGTAATGTAATATGTTAGTGGTCATTGCTCTCCAGATAGAGCCCAGGTCCTAACTTATATGTGTCTTATATGTGTAGATCACAGAAATGTACAGGAACTAGAATCCTGTAGACATATAGGTGATTTTTCATGTTGTCTTTCCCATATACCACATTTTGGCAGCATAAAAGAAATGGATGCATTGTATATGGAAAATACAGTAATACCTCCAAAACGCTGGGAAATGTTTCAAAGCTTGTCACGCCAAAGCCTGCAGCAAACTCTTCTTTGACATCACATAACTACAGATGTCCCAACATGTTTGCCAACATGATGTGCTCCATAAGGGATTGTGGGTCATGGCACACCCTACGCTGGGGAAGCTAGCTGGATTCAAATCGGCATTGGGCTTTCTCATCAGTTACTCCTCAAGGGCAGGTGCAATCGTCATTTAAAAGTTAATAAGACTGTCCTTGTTCTGAGACATTCTGCTTAGCTCAATAGCATAAAAATCAGATGTGATGGTTTTCTACATACATAAGAGGTTCCCACTGAAATCCATGACTGAGAGAGATTAGAATAGATAACAGTTACACAGAAGTTTGTCTCTGCAAGTGCCTCGTTCTAAACCTGCTCCAGAGGTTCCTTGTGCAAACCATGTCTGCATTTGCCACAGGCCCAGGAGTAAAACAGGTTCAGAACTCACCTAATTAATCTGCTGATATCTGCTCATTTATTGGCCAGAAATCCAAAAGTAGCCCTTGTTTCTTTACCCATCTAGCAGTCATCTAGAAATGCTGTACAAGGTGGTTTAGTGTACAGATCAGACCTCCCACTTCTTCTACACAGAACTCTATGTATTGCATACGAGTATAACCTACAACAATGAATCCAGCTAAGTCTAATTTTAGAAGGAAGCATTAGTGTCACCTTCCTATTTAGCTTTGTTGGCATTATTTCAGCATGTGCTATATCCCTTCCTCTGTTATAGGAAAGTCCAATGAGCTGGGGGTCAGAGATTCTTGACTCTTGTACCACACTGCTACGAATAAGCCATGTGTCAGCTTGGTTATGTCTCTTTATCTCCTCAGCTGGTGAATGAGAGTTTGGAAGTTTCCTTTTAAATCTAGAAGTCTCCCTTTGTTGTTTTCTTTGAAGCCAACATTTCTTTTCATCCGTGGATATCTCTATGCCTTCAGCTATTTGTTCATATTCCTTCTACCTTGAACTCAATCCAAACACTATAATGAGTCTAGTTCAAATTCAACCATTCCATTGTATGGAGACTTTATTCTCCATATAGGACACACCATGTATTTTCCAAGTTACTGAATCTTTGGGAACAAAAGAGGGTCTGCGAGATATCAATTATTTGTAGAGTTTTTAGTGGAAGGGAGGGGAATAATAGCAGACTTAGGATTGTTGTGGACTATTTAAGGCAGCCTTTGCTTAGGAAAGCAGAAGTGCAGCCCATTTCCTGTGAGAATGAAGTTCTGAAACACTAAGCAGAGCATACAAACCCAGTAAACGATTCTTTCTACATATCCTACTTACATTAAAATTTTATATTATTATTATTTTATATATTTCACACTATTCTTATTTCATTGATTCAATAGTAGTTCTGCTGTAAATTTTTTCAACTGAAAAGGAAGGGAGTTTATATTATAAAAGGTCATTGTTAATTAGTAGCACAAAACTAAGAATACACACCTATGAATGGTGATAAGGCATCCTTAAAAACAACCTACGCTACTGACGTAAAAAATGGTACATTTAATAGTATGAAACACTATTATTTTATTTAATAGTATGAAACATTATTATATTATTTAATAGTATGAAACAAATTTACAGTTACCTTAAGTGGTGTTAAAAAAAAATTGTTTAATTAAGAAGAGCTACATGAAGCCTTTGGGAATCTTTCGGAAACAAAACACTCTTTTAAAAGGTTTTTGGACGTTGCCACAAGGTGGAGCAAAGAGTCCAGTCTAGCTTGGTTGTCTTGTAACAAGGAGAGGCTAAGGGAGGTTGAAGGGGAAGGTATCTCTTCAGAGGTTGTAAATCAGAGAGTGGAGCAGTGGGGGTAGGGGTGAGGGTAGGGCATGTTTGCAAATCAGAAACATGGCACATGCCTGTAGTACTTTTCTTTGAAGGCCGAGCTCTTCCCTCTCCTCAAGAGAGCAATGCTTCTCCTTATCTCCTCCTCCTTCCCTAAGGCTAATCTTTCTTTTTCTCTCTAAACTTCCCTCCCAGATAATTTTTTGTCTTTAGAAGCAACCACACAATACATACACCCTATAGAGTGCAATTTTTCTTCTTTAGCCATAGCACGTTTTTGAGTGAAGAATCTGTGACTATTTCTATAGAACAGGAACTACCCAAATAGAATAGCCAATGATGCACACCGACCAGTTATCACTGATAAAGTGTTCTGCACTTAATATACATTCCTCTCTTCCTGAGGGAATTGGAAGAATATGAAAAGGGATTGGTATATCAAAGAGATATTCCACACGCTTCAGCTTGATGTAGTTGGAAGAGTACCCTTATAAGTGTTCCAACTTTTTCCATCTGGGCTGTCAGCACGTGTTGCCAGAGCAGGGCATCATTGGCGGAAACCAACCTGCAAGGAAAATCCCCTGCAAGGTTTTCATTTTCTTTTTCTCAGAGGAAGGTCTGGGTATGAGAGGAAAATCCTGCTGTTATTACTGAAAGTCACATTTTGGGGGGTGGTTGGTTTTTCTACTCACTCACAGAGCTGAAATTTAGCAGTCCAATAAAGCACTTGGAAAACTATAAACATTACTTGCTCCCTCCCAGGGCAAGTTTTCCTCTGTAAAATGATTATTAATCAGGGATGTTCCTCAAAAAGTAATTTATGTATGGGTGGTGTGTGTATGTGTGTGTCTGTGTGTGCGTGTATGCGCGTGTGTGTTTTGAATGAACAGAGCTGCCTAATACATAACCATACGGCTACTCTCAATTCAAAACTAGTTTTTGATTGGTCTTAAGTACTGTTGCTTTAGGTCATGGTGACCAGTGCTATAGTTCTTGCTCTCTATACAGCTTTTTTCCATGACTGCAGTTGTAGGTACAAAAAGATAAACACCAAAAGAAAAGTAAACCAAGGTTCCCCTGGTATTTTAAAGAGAGGTTTGATTACATTTGGAAAAGGTCTGCGTAGGAAGCAGAAATCGATAGACCATGGATATTGAGCAATTTAATTATTCAATACAACACACAGAATCCACAATTCTAAATGTGCAATAACAATTTAATAAAAACTAACATTAATTGAGTGCTTAGTATGGACTAGGCACAGTTTTATGGATTTTACCTATTTAATAGTCAAACTAACCCCACGAATTAGGTATTGTTATTACTTCTACTTTATACATAAGACAACCATGGCACAGAAAGGTTAAAAACTTGCCGAAAGTCACAAAGTTGCTAAGTGGTTGAGAAAGGATTTGCAAGCAGCCAGGCCAGGTTGCAGAGCTCTGTGTCTTAACCACTACCGTGATCCAAGCTCTGTTTGAAATGCTACAGATGAGCATAATTGTACAGGTGTGAGATCAATGAACTCATAATTTCAGCACCTGGTCTGTGAAAGCTCTCATCTATTTGGCAACCTTATGTATTTGGAATACAATTGCAAACCAGGAATAAAAAGAAAAATAAAGCAGCTGTGACCCACTAAAATGTACACACCAAACCAAGGCATCAAAGAATCATTACAATATTCTTGGGAGGACATATCTGGCCTACACTTCAACTGTATTTACTGTTACTGCACATACATCACAGTTATCACTGTATCACACAATTGATATATTGTTACTGTAGACATAAATTGGCTCCCAATCCAAGGCCTTCCAGATCTGCAGTCACTAACATCTGTATTCACTGAAAAGAGTGAGTACATAGGAAATGATGAGAAAACGCTAAAAGGAATAAAACAAAACAAAAAACATGTTTGATAAGGTTATATGGAGAGAGTCATTTAGTGCAATGGACCAAGTCCTTATCAATTTGAATAAACCCCAGAGCCATCATAGCCTTGCAACAGAGCTCATTAACAAATGCTCATGCTGGCGATACTAAGTGATGAAAAACAAACAAACAAACAACAGTAACATTTGATTTTTGCTTCAAGAAGAAGAAAACATAAAATGTTATTTGGAAAGACTTCTATTCAAATTAATTACTTTTGAAACTGACAAATAGTACTTTAAGGAGTAAATGCCCTACTAGAACTAAAATTCATCTATTTTATTTTTCTGTTTTGTAAGATAGCAGAATGAAGGTCCTAAGAACATGATCTTTCACAGGTGGAATTGATACTAGCTGGGCACAGTGCCATCTCACAGGGTGTGGCTGCCAGTAGGAAGAAACCTTTTGAGGTAAATCCAGTTTTCAAGATCTAGTTGGGAGGCAGGGTGATGGAAGTTGGTGTTTCTGTCTACAGAAGTTCCAAGTAGCCTATTTTACTATAATAGATGAAAAAAATGCATATGATTCACATATTAGCAAACAAAGATACAAAAATTATTTTTTGGTTAACGGCTCAAGGTCCAGATCTGTCTTGCCAACATCTGATGAAGTTTTAATTAAAATTCTGACAATTTTAATAAAGAACTAGAGGTCTCTGCTTGAAAAGCAAAAGCATATAAGCATCTTTCCTTTCATTACTTTAAAACAGTCCTCCTAGTTTAGATTTGATGATTTTAGTAGTATAATATATTTATTGTTCCACAGGAAGCAAAAATGTGAAAAACACCCTCTTAGCATTCTGCTTTATTTCACATACTTACTCTGAACTCTCAGACTTTGGAAAGTGAGCACTTATTGACAAACAGTGTCAATTACAACAAAATACCAGTCAAAAATCTGTTTTCTTCTGCTTTTTTTTTGCCATTATAACTCTCCAATTTAAAAAACAAAAACAAAACAACAACAAAAAAACCCAGTTAAATGATGTCACCTTGGAGTTTATGTGGTAAAACTAGAATGGAAAGGAAACTGCTTATTAACATATTTGTTTTTATATGACAACCAGAAAACGTTGCTGCTATTCTGAATATCAAGTCTAGAATACATAGATGGTCTTTTTTCACTGGAGAAGAAAAACATGTTAGCAAACACTAAGGACCTACTTACTATGTATCCTTCCTTATACAAAGAATACACTATGGAGAACAAGAGAAAAGGTGTAGGTATTTTAAGGAATCAGAGTCTAACGCCAAGATAGACGTAAAAAACTGTATTACAGAGAACGTATGAAGTATACTACAAATACTCTAGTGCTAGAAAGGAAGGAGTATAGGTACCCAGGGAGGAAGCAAGATGCTCTCTGAGCAGGGAGGGGAGAGGGAACAATGAGAGGGGAGGGGAATATAGAAAGTAAGACCCCCAGTTCTGGAATCAGCTGGATTGCAAGCTTAAATCTACGTCATTGAATCTTAGGCAAATTATTAATCTTCTCTGTGCCTTTTCTGTAGAGTGGGAATAATAACAGGGCCTTCCTCTTTGAGCTGTTTTGAAGATTAAATGAGATCATGCATGGAAAATGTTAGCTCAGTGCCAGCATTACGGTTGCTCTTAATAAATGTTAGTCAAAAACTAAAAAATAAAAACAGGGCTATATTCCTGTTTGGGCAAAGATACTTGAGTTGGTTGAAGGATGGCTAGATGGACAAGGGTGAAGACATTTCTAACAGAAGGAACATGAAGTAGAAAAATAGATGGAATCGTTCAGAAAAAAACACTGTTCAGAGCAACTAGAGTATAAAGTGAGTGAATGAGGTGAGGAGTGACAGAGTGGGGATGAGTTAGCATAACAGTGGAAAACATTGCCATCCCCACTCACAGATAAGAGAGGAAACATATCAAGTAAAAGAGAATAATGTATGTGCTTCATTATGTGCCTGAGTGCCCGCACTGTCTGGGCGTAAAATGGATGCTGACGCTAAATATGAATCAGCTTTATTTAAGCATAGCAGTTATAAATCTCAGGTTACCACTCAGGCTCTTATTGGATCTATCACCAGCATTTGACATGAATGATTATCCCTTTTATACTTTTTTCACTTGGGTTCCAGTGTACTTTCCCGGTTTTCTTCCTCCTGTACTGTTAGTTTAGCTGTGTCTGATTCCCTTTCTAGTCAACAAGGGAGTAACAAAGCATTATGGGCAACTATCTTTTTAAGAAGACACTTAAAGAAGATACAAATCACCATGGAATTTGGACATGTTCTCTTCTCTGCAGAACCTCTCTAATGAATTATGTACACACAGCTCTCTCCTGTCCGGTTGGCTACTCTGCTATCCACTAATTATCTGACTTTCTTTGCCTCTTGTCCCCTATACTCTTGTCCCCTAAAGATCATCTCTCTTCTTTCAATTTTACCTGCAGTTTTTTGTAATGCCAAACCAAGCCATAGAAGACGTAAATTAAGAAAAGCAAAAGGATTAAAGGATGAACATGTCCCATGGAGTGTAGCTACAGAATGATTTCCCACGTAGTAAACTTCTCACACCAGATCGATGTGCTTAGGAAACTAGCAATCAGCTGTAGCAGGCAATCTGCCACAGTTCTGGCTGGTCTTTGACTCCCATAGTGAAGTAACTTCCTCGGATATCAGAAGATTTATACATTTCTATTGTTTAAGCCACCCACTCTGTGGTATTCTGAGATAGCAGCCCAGGCTACCATCTTCTAAGGCACATCACTCCAACCTCTGCTGCTACCTCTTTCATCTCTCTCTGATTTTGACCCTCTTGCTCCCTCTTATAAGGATTCTTGTGATTATATTGGGTTATATTGGGTTCATCAGGATAATATAACCATCTCCAGATCCTTAACTTAATCATATCCACCAGTTCTGAGGATTGGGACATGGACATCTTTGGGGGCATCCATTATTCTGTCTACCACAGTGTCATGTAATGAAACACTAAAGTTTAATGTTCAGTAGATCTGTACTCTGTGACAGAAACGATGAGAAAGCTTCAGCTTTATATAGTTAGCCTTCCGTTATGCAGCAACTACATATCTATCTATCTATCTATATATATATATATATATATATATATATATATATATACATATATATACACATATATATATATATCCAGCTCTATATGATTTGTTGGGAATGACAAAGAATAGCAACCACAAAACAAAACAATAATAAACATTAGTACCACAGCTACCCACATGTGAAACACTTCAGTGTGCCAAGCAGTTGAGATAAATTCTCTCAAAATTTCACAGGAATCCTGAAAGTTTATATCTCCATTTTATAGTCACAGAAATCAAAGCTCAACATGGATCAAACAACAAGAACTAGACTTTGAACATGAGTCTTGTCACTCCAAATTGTAAGACTCTGAACTAAAATTTACTGCCCATTCCCCCCACTTTTTTTCTCAGGACACCTGATTACTTTTCCTACATCAGTGTCAATAAAGAATTACTTTTATTCATTCATTCAACAACTCACTGTGTACAGAAAGATAAGTTCATCAAGTCAGACCTTGTCCTCAGCGGAGGAACCGTCTCGTCTAGCCTGGATGTGAATTTTATTATATCAGCACAATTCTCTCATCTTCTTCCCTTCCTTTAACTTACTAGAAGACTGAAATACAAACATGTGTTTTTACTTGCTTGGACAATTTGAATATTAAAGTCGTTTTGTCCTAAGGAAAAGAGAACAAGTTTTCTAATTGTTATGAGTCAGGTTCTGAGTATACTGTGGCATAAAACCTATTGTTCAAGTAAGATTTGAGGTCAGAGGGAGTGATTTGGGGAGATAAGGAGGAATTTTCTTTTGAACTAGAAAGAGCTGTCCCTGGAGAAATGAGCTGGGGATAGTTCAGCAAGATGTGTCTGTGCTAAAACATTAGAATCCCATCAAGATGGAATTTCCTTCTGACTCGATGAGTAGAGACTGTAAGTGAATACATGTGATTTGTAAACAATAAAGAAATGAATTATTTCTTGAGCCTAAAACTTATAACTGTTACATTTCAAGAAAGTTAACTGATATCTATTAGGGGTCTGATACGCACTCAGGACAGTCAAATATCCCAACATAATTCAGTATCTTTTACTTGATGTTTGAAATTCTAGATGGAAGTTAGAAGTGGTACTACACCAAATCATAATTTCACTTCGATTGGAATTTTACTTTTTGCTTATGTTAAAAAAAAAGGTGCCTGAAGAGCTGAAAGATAAAAAATGAGAAACAAATTATTTTCCAATCAACCAAGCTCATTGGAGCGTCATTTGCTCCTTATTGGCTAACGTGTGTCATTGAGAGAGAGTGTAGACTGAAGAAGAGAGTCAAACGCATAAAAAGAGGATTGACTGTTAAAAGTGGGGATTTGGGTATTAATAGCTAGTATGTGCTGAATTATGTCTTCAAAATTCATATGCTGAAGTCTTAACCCTCAGTACCTCAGACTATGACCTTATTTAGAAATAGAGTCTTCACAGGCATACTCAAGTAAAAATGAGGTCATTAGGGCCGGTCCTAATCCAGTATGACTGGTGTCCTTATAAAAAGAGGAAATTTGGACACACACATACACAGACACACACGTGCGTGCCCGGAGAAATCCATGTGAATATCAAGGCAGAGATTGGGGTGATGTGTCTGCAAAGCAAGGAAACTAAAGATTCCTGACCAACCACTAGAAGAAGGAGGAAGAACAAATTCTTCCTCACAGCCCTCAGAAGGAATCAACCCAGATGACACCTTGATGTTGGACTTCTACCCTCCAGAGCTGCTAGACAATAAATGTCTGTTGTTTAAGCCGTTCGGTTTGTGGTACTTTGTTAGAGCAGCCCTCAGAAACTAATACAATAGCTGAACCCTTTAGGGAAGAAGTATCTAATTTAATAAAAACCTTGATATGTCTCTATAATTCTGCTCCAAATCATCCTAATGAAGTATCTAAAAATTCTCTCCTGCTTTTCTGTCAAATTTCTTTGTTATTACCATTCCACCTAGGCAAAATTCGAGACCTTTGAATTTTCAGATATAAGTCAATGGTGGTATGCAAAGCCACTGACGGTTCTCTGTGTAATACCAAAATCACTTTATAATGCTGTAATGGTTTTATTGACATAAATAAGCCTGGGAGCTTAGGCAAACTATAGCAACTACAAAACATGAACTCCATGAACTCATGTAAATAGATTATATCTTTAAAAAGGCTAACAGCAAGAAAATGCTAATTGGACTGTTACAATTCAGAGCAATTAAAATTTTGTACTTAAACTGTAGACTAATAGAGTGATGTCACTATTTTCTTTACAAAGCAACATATTTTTCCAGAAAAGTAGCCAAAGCCATTAATTACTTTAAGAAGAAAAATACGGATTAGAGCAATTCATCATTTTGGTGGTGTGAGGGGATTATGTCCATCCACGAATAAAATATTAATGGTGCCTAAGTAAGACTTTCCAAATATTGCTTATAGAAACTACTTGATCCATTCTACTTAATCTCTGAAGATAATATGATTTAGTGGATGGTTTCCAAGATATATGGTATGGAGAATAAGAGACTTTTTAAAATGCAAAAGTTAAATTTAAAATAAATTGACTTCTCATTTCTGATTTACATATATAGCATAATCAATCTGAAGATAGGATGTGAGAAAATATAAAGATGAATAAGACACTCCTAGTTTCAGAAAATTGTGGTTTATTGGGAGAAGTGAACAACTGTAACCAAAGAATTAGAAATCATAGAAATCAGTGTTACAGTGAGGCTGGGAATATACCGTGTTTCCCCGAAAATAAGACCAGGTCTTATATTAACTTTTGCTCCAAAAGACGCATTAGGGCGTATTTTCAGGGGCTGTCTTATTTTTTCATGTACAACAATCTACATTTATTCAAACACAGTCATGTCATCTTCTTCTGGAACATTGTCATAATGTACTAAATGTGTCCCTCTGGCTGATGATCTTAACTGGGGCTTATTTCTGGGGTAGGTCTTATTTTGGGGGAGACACGGTATGTATGAGGGTCTTCCAAACCTTAGTTCAGTCCACAACAATGATATTTCTTTTAGTTTGCAGGATTCCTTGTGAATGATAATCATCTTAAAACAACTAATCCTATTCTTTATCTAAGAAAATTTGAGAAAGCTTTACAATTAATTCAAGAAATAGTTCCTCATAAAGTGTATCAAAGATTTAATTATGCTAGTTCTGCTCTTGCAGTGGTTATTTTACTCTCACTGATTCGTCTCGGAGGCCAGAAGGACAGGTACCGTCAAAATATTCAAGCTGGACATTGGTTCAAACTTGGCAACAGTTCAGAATTTATTCCAGAACGGACTACACTGGTTAAGAAGATTCATCACTACAGTATTGAGAAGAGAACTCTAAACTGAATGAAATTAGAGACTAACCATTACCATATATGATTTCATATTTCTGCCTTGTGATATTAAAGATTCACTTGGATCATGTTCTTTACCTTTTCAGGTTTGATATATACATGAAACCAAACCTCCTCCTGTTCCTACTATAATCCTTTCACCTAACTGCTCCTGCCATAGAACTGGAAGTCATTCTAGTTTCTTCTTTCTCTTGCATGTTTCCTGTTGTGATACTGTTCACCATCTGTGTTTTGCATTTCTGCAAGTCTTGCAAGCAATGCCTTGAGTGCTCATTGTTACACATTTTTGTTACAAGGATATTTGGAGAGTAGAGAGACTTGAAAGATTGAGGTAGTGTCTCTCTTTGGAGCAAAGTGCAGATTTGCTTACAGTCTCCTAAGACAGATACAGGTATCTCCCTTCAGACAAAAGAGCAGGCAAGCTTAACGCTCATGATTTGGTTTGGGTTCTCTAAAGTCAGGTGTTTTTTTCTCCTCGCCATAATACAAACCCCATCTTTGTGTCATCATGTGGACATAGACGTTCAAGGAACTGGCACAAAAGTGCAGATGCTCTGACTATTGCTATTATGAGTAATAAACTGTCCTTTGTCTCTGAACCAAGAGACTTGTGTTTGCTATCAGCATCCATGAAATTACGGCAGGCTACATTGTTAGGTCACAAGTAGGGTAAAATCTCTGACCTTTTACAATTCTTGACATTTCCCTCACTCATATAATCACCCTGCTCCCAAACTGGGCACTGCAATTTATAAGAGTAATTCTCCATCAGAGCTCTAAAGTTATTTATTTTTTTTATTTGAAACCCAATTCCTGTAGCTACTTAATAGCCTCCCGGAGTGTAACCTCTCCCCTCTCTTCTTCTTAATCAGTCCTCCATGTTACTGCCAGAATGATCTTTGTGAAACAATAACCGTAGATCATTCTCCTGATAAAATCCCGCGTTGGCTTTCTCAGGGACGTGATGTCAGAGTAATCGTCAATTCCATAGAGTGGCATCAAAGTTTTAATCAACCACTCGCTTACTCAATTCTTCCACCTTAACTCCTGGTGTCCTCAAAATGCACACCATACTCCAATCTTAGCAAATTATTGATTCTTCAGATTCCTAACACCCTTCCATAGTCGTGCTTTTGCACATGCTAGAGCAACCCACTACACTCCTACCCCAGCCAGTCCTTACAAATCTTATCCATCAGTCCAGAGTCAACTAAAATTCTCATCTAAGGAAATTTTTCCTGATACCCCATTTCCCAATATGATTTAGATAGATACCTCTTGCTTCTACAGCACCTTAAGCACATCTTCAAAATTACGTTATGTGGCATTGTACCATAATTGTTGGTTTGCTCATCTGTATTATACGCTAAGGAATAAATCCCCATCTTTCTGACCTGCATGCCCTGAGTTTTACAAATTTCCCAGAAAATGTCGGTACTTATTAATCATTTCTTAGATACAGGATTGAGTATACAACTGATAAGTGAAATAATGTAAATTTGTTCTGGAAAGAGACATACTTAAGTTATTAATAAGAGGGATATTGATGAAGTTGTCTTTGGTGTATGCAGAATGCAGATCAACCTTTTCCTACCTGTTATTTATGATATTTACTGACAGATTATCTGTACAAGGGTTATAAATATCATCAATGAATTGGCCATTCAATAATTCCTCAGCCTCTGTTGACACAGCTGGCCTTGGTCTATGTTATTAACTTCATGCCAGTCAGTTTGAAAACACTCAGAACAGCAATTGCAACAATGTTACATGAATGAATCCAAGTTTAATAGTAAAAACAGGATCTTCTGAGTTCCACTGAGGGAAAGCTGAGAACTGCATCTGTGAAATTCATGATAAAAACACCCAAATTCTGCTCCTGGTTTACCTCAGAGAAATGTCGTCTGTCAGAAAGAAGGAGCACTTGGTGGCTGCTTCTTAGTTCATTTAAAAGCATCCTCTTGCTTCCTCCCCAGAGTTGACCTTACATTTATTCCCAGTGGGGGCAAATCAAGGAAGCAGGAGGATATCTTATTTAGGGTGGGACTGCCAAGTAAAGAAAGGCAAGAACAAGAAACCAGAGAAAGTTATGATTTGGGATCCCAAAGGAACAAGCCATGCCCTTCCTTCACCTCTCTCTCCTGTGTATATTTTCATAGCCTCTCATTTTCAGTTCACTGGCAGCCCCAGGTATGAATGCCAAGTAAGAAGATGTGACAAGGTGAAGAACTCTGAAAAGTGAAATGCCTTGGGCTCACTGTTTCAACTTAGGGGGCAACCTCCCTCATTTCCAAAGGCCGGGTCATCCCAGATATCAGCCCACAGGCACGCATTACATGGTATCCTCCACGCTTGGGCAGCAGGAGGAACCTGCAATGAGCCAGTGCCACCTCATCAAAGTGAAAGGGGCTGGCACTAGTCACTCAACGGAGGGAGATCCAACCACGATTCCTACCTGAAACTAAATGCCTGTTCTCTGGAGCAGGGGCGGACGTGGGAACAGATACTTCCTCTGTGAGACAGTTTTGAAGTCATCCCTTAGTAAACATGCCTCCTCTCCAAGCTGTGCACACACACTAAGCTACCACCCACAATTCTACCTCTACCACCCAGGAGAAACCCCCAGGAGGAATGACTCTCCCTCCCAGTAAGGATGAAGAGCAGAACAGTGGGGATGCCCATGACCTCCTGGTGTTGGGCACTGGGGACTGTAGTGCTGCTTTCCCACTGCCACAGAGAGCTGGTGTTGGAAGGGTCTGTACCAAGTTTGAACTGGCATCTTTTTAAAGTATGCTTTTTTTAAAAAAAAAAAAAAAGAAATGTTTATGGCAGGAAATCAGGTTAGACATTCCTTAAGCTAGCAAGAGCTTGTGAACACACTGTCCTATCCTCCCTGGACATGTAAATGTAGTTAATTTTTTGAAAGAAGAACCCAAATACCTCATTCCTTTACATTTAACCTGAGCCATTGGAGGAATGCAAACATTGGTGTGGAGCCAGGCCTCTGGTAAAGGACGGCCATATGTGGGCCACACAAGGAAATTCCTCCTTGCTTCCAGAATTTATACTGCAGAATGAGCTATGAATAGAAAGTTTGTGCATGGTTATGAATATGGATAAAATACATCACTCATGGCCAGGGAATGACAAGCAAAATTGAAAACACATATTTTGGATCACACAATATTTTCAAAAATATATTTAAAAGAAAATAAACACAGATTGTGTGTGTTCATTTACTGCTTGAAGTGCCTTTGGGGAAAAGAGACATCAACAACATTTCTTTCCAAACCATTTGCGTTTCCTTGTGCTTTTTAGCACAAAGCTGGGCCCTCTGGGAAGGAATAGGGGTCTCGTAGAGTGCACGGTAGGTAGTTTTACTGGCCGGCATTCTATCCCCTTCCTGTAGAGGACAAGGAGTTGAGTCTTTTACTATGTTCAGAAAGGACTATGTGGCTGGAGGAGATGTGTTCAGTTCATTTCTGGTAGTATTTGTTTACTACCCCTTGAGTCTCGGACAGATCCTGCTGTCTCATGCATTTTATACTTTCATCTTTTTACTTGCTACGTTATTCATGAACATTAAAACTGTATCCGTGTGGTTAAGCATCCAGATAAAAGCTGAAAATTTGCCATTTTATGTCCCACACAGAGGTCTGACTTCTAGTAAAATTATGAGAGAGGGAAAAGTGGTTTTTATATCCACCCCACTTTGACCACCACTCTCCATTATAGCAAGCCTCTTTTCTTCCTTTAGGTAACCCAGTCTCCTTATGTCATCTTTACATGCCCAGAGAATCACTCGCTTTCATAACACCCCAACATGCTCCATCTCTGAATCAGAAAGCTTCCTTAAGTTTTCCCTCTTCTCTTTTTGTTTTCTTCCTGCTCTCTTTCCCATCACCTCGACATGCTGAAATCCACTGTAGAGTAGCTAATTTATCTGATAATTCAATGGATTATTCTGTGGTCAATTCCAGATGGCATATTTCTACTTAATATGGATACTCACATTTTTCATTTCCTCTCCTACTTACTATTAATAACTTCATCTTAAGAAACTCCCTCACTCAGAGCCTGCAGCTGCAGCAACATGAATCATAGGACACACACTTATAGCTAATTATGTCATGCATTGGTATGTGACCTAAGGAACAGTAATCTATTGTCTGACCAGCACCCTATGATATCACCTGACACAAAAGACTCTGCCCAAATAGAGATCTACTTTGTCAATTTTATTATTTCTCAGGAATTTTAAATAACTCCACCAATTGTTATCATCCGAATTTGCAAGTCATAATGAGGAAGATGTATTAATGGCCGTGGTTAGAAAGGTTTAGGGTTTCCAGTACCCTGGTCCAGTTCACATGACCTAGCTATACTTTTTCTGGTTTTGATTTTCAAGATACACTACCCCTATCCTGGAACTTTCTTTGCAAACAAGACAACGTTGATGAGAACGATAAGGATCTCGTCATTCAGGGATTGGGCCTTAATCCTAGGAAGGAGTCTGCCTTACTCATGCCAACTCCTGGCTCTGCTGCAAAGGAACGTGTCAAAGGATTACCTAAGAGTTCTTAGAATAATTGAGGAAGGGGAAGATGTTGTGCCAACTTCCTGAGTTAAATGGAAGTCTGCTCCTTTGTTGGTGAAAACTTGAAAAAGTCCGTTTGTGACCCATGGAAGGAGACCGGCAATCTACGTATCTATCGTTTCCTATTCCTTCTGTAACTGTAGCACCACATTTTGTAATTCCAGTTCCGGATTGCAAATTAACTTCGAATAGCTATTAGATGCTCCTTTATTGACTTGCAGCAATTGCATCTGCGTCAGATTCCTCCAGAGGCCAGAGATAGCATCTTTTAACTTTCTTTGTGTAGTATTTGGCCTGGTGATTATTCCTATGACTGTTGAAGAAAAGTCATTTTAAGGTGGCAATGCCAATGCCAGTGTTGACATGTACAGTGATGATGTTGACAAGCTTTAAACTTAAGACGCGTCACCTGTAATTTTAGCGTATGATGAACTGATATCCTATTATGTTTATTTTCTGTCTTCCAGGCTAGAAAGTAAGAGCCATGAATAGAGACTTGTTTGTTACTACTGTTTCCCAAATGCCGGAAAAAGTGCTTTTGTTTTCTTTAAAAAAATTTTTTAACAGCTTTATGGAGATATAATTGCTATGCAAAGAACTGCACATATTTAATGTGTACAATTTGATGAGTTTGGATGTATGTAAATGCCCATCATACCATCACCATAATGAAGGTAACAGGCATATCCAACTCCTCCCAAAGTTTCCTTGTGTCCGTGTGTGTGTGTTTTGTTTTTTTTTTTATTTTTTTGTTTTTTATTTTTTGTGCAAAGAACACTTAACATGAGAGTTGTTCTCTTAACAAATTTTGAAGTGCACAATATCGTATTGCCAACTATAGGCAGTAAGTGGTATAGCAGAACTCTAGAACCGACTCGTCTAGCATAACTGAAACGTTATACCTGCTGAACAACAACTCCCATTTCCCCCACTCCCTAGTCCCATGGCTTTAATGTAGTAGACTCTTAATAAATATTTGTTGAATGAATGAATGCTCAATGATAAAAAAAAATACTTGAAGAGGGAGCAATTTCCTCTTTCATATCCAAACTTTAGTGTTTGCCCTACTGCAGACAAAGTGCTTTTTCTCCATGTTGTGCCAGACCTACTTTTTCTTGACATTAGTCTGTGACTACTGTTACCCCAGACTTTAATGAATGGGTTGACCTGCTTGGTGCGATATTATTTTTTTTGATAATGTGGTATTTTTGGAAAGTACATACCTGATAATATTTCTTATCCCTGACAGTGATGTGGTAACTAAAAAAATATACCCCAAATATATGCTCTTGTTGCTAAGTAATGTGCCAATGTTTGAACAGGCAGCAAAGGAGGATGTTTTGATAGTATTTAGGAGTAGGGACAGCAAAATAAACTCCCCATTTTCCTCTCTCAGATCTGCCTTGTTCTTTTATAAATAAATATTGTATACGTGTGTGTATGTGTGTGTGTGTGTATGTATAGATAGATAGATAGATACAGATATAGATATATTTATGTATATATATGCATATATATATATACACAAACATATATACAGCATATATAAATGGATAATTAGAAAGAAATGTGGTGTGTACTTCAGTTTAAGAAGATAAGCATTTCCATAAGACTCCTAGGAAAATTAATTAAGGGAGAAATATCTTCCAAATTGCTTCAAGGGTATTTGGAAAGTTATCTCTAATGAAATATAATTTAAATACCAAATTCAGGTCCATTTTCTATTAATTTTGTTTTTATAGAAAGGAAAAACCAGTCTAGTAGTGATTTGTAAGATTTTCATTTGCAGTCTTACTGTTGATTGTACCCAAGGGAACATTTCTTGAAAACCACTCAAATTTCCAAAACTTGGTAGACTTCACTTATTTTGCAGCAATCCCAGAAAAGAAATAAAGAGTACATATACTTAGGATTGCTACAACAAATCAGTCTTATTGAATATCATCGTTTCCTTCCATTGCATTTGGAAATAAGTGAAGCAACATTGTTTGAGGCTGGGAAAAGAATATTCAAAAGCAAGAGGGAATCCTTCAAATGATTTTACTTGTTTGTAGAACTGATAGAAACATTATGCATCTCCTAAAAATATTTCCAGCATGTATTTTTATCATCTTGGAGGCTGTGAATATCTACAGTCATCTTTTGACCAGCTCGCTGGTGCCTTTTGGCATCAAAAGCATCAATACTTCATCAACTGTGACAAATTCTCATTAAATGTTATATTTACTCTATGTAGGTAAGAAATAAGATTTTCTCAAAAATAAAGGAAGCCAAGACACCCAGTTTGAAATGTACATCATGCAGGAAACATGAGGTTACATGGTTCTGCGTTTCTACCTCTCTCATTTCATGAACTCCAATTTTTAGCACACAGAAGAAATGGCTGCCTCACAGATTACCCATAATCAATTAGGTCTATTTATTATTAGATTCACAGTGGTTTGTTTTTTTTTATATTATTTTTCTTTTATTCTATGTACTTTTGTTTTCAGTTAATTCTGTGTTACGTGTGTAAATGGATCAGCTAATCAAATTATCATTAAGAAAGTTTAAGTAGAGAGTTGTAAAGAAATTCATCCTTTTATAAATTTTCAAGACAATAATAAAATAATGTTTGTTTTTTTAATTTGGATTTAAATACAATAATACCAAGGCTTCCTGTATAATGACAAGACTATAACTTCATAGTAGCAGGAACCATGGAAATCTTGTTTACCATATTATACCAAGGACCTAGCACAGTGTCTGACATACAAAGGTTGCACAACAAACACTGGTTGACAGACTAGAGCATAAGGAATATGTTCTCACAGAAAATTCAGTTCAGGGATGTACTTTTAGCCAAGAAGACTGTCAAGCACCAGCAGGACTAACTAGAAGTGTCTTTCAAGGAAATGACTAAAAAGACATGCAAAACTCACAGAAGTAAATACCTTCAAAAATTTGAGTAGACTTTTGTATATCCAACACCATATGATGAATTTTACAAATTAGACATCAGTGGTTTGAGTATACCCAGAGCCTAAATGGCGATTTCCAGCTTTTCAAATGTTGAAAACACATGTTTCCTTTTTAGCTTCCAGGAGAGACCTGAAGAATCAGCATCATTTCAGGGATTATTTTCATAGCCTGACTCTCAAGGAATAGACAAAGGAGGGTCAAGAGGCAAAACAATAACAACAACAAAAGCCAAACACACAAATGAAGGGTTCAGATTCAAAAGGCCAAGATTTTAAGTAAACCAGTCCAAAATACAACAATTTTGAGTCATCAACCTCTAAACTTAATTGATAATGGGCCTAGTTTTTTTGTTTGTTTGTCTGTTTTACAATTAAAAATTGCCTTGTAATAAAAATCAGGTGTATGAAAGGAAGTGAAAGCTGAAAGGAATGAAATAGGCAGGGGCTGGAGGATAGTCTGCTACGACACAGTAAAAAGGTGAAACTTTAGAACAATGGGGATCCCTTGGGGTGGGTATGACGTGTGTTGTGAGGTGTGGTTTGAGATGAGATGCAAGGAAAACACTCACATGATCTCTCTCCCCCAGTTCAAAACTAGAACATTACCTATTACCTCAGAGGACCTCTGAGAGCCCTTCCAGAGATCACCTTTCTTCCTCAACCAGAAGCAACCACTGACCTGTATTTATGTCTATTGTTACTTGAATTTGGGCAGGCGCTTCTGAAAGCCCCAGTCAACACAGTATGTGGAAATGATGCTATGTGACTACTGAGGCTAGGTCATAGAAAGGATATGGCTTCTGCCTGGCTTTTTCTTTCAGGATACTTGCTCTGGGAGTCCAGTCTCTATTCGTGAAAAAGCCATGTGCAGGTGTTCTTGTTGACAGCTTTAGCTAGGCGAGTGGCCAGCACTGGCAGATTCACCAGCAGACTCACCAGTGTGAGTGAAAGGGGCTCTGGATAACTCCGCTTCCAGCCTTTGGTCTTCCAACTGAGGTCCCCAATGTCACGGAATGAAGACAAGCTATCCTTCCTCTCCCTGTGCAAATTCATGACTGTGAGAGATAATAAATGATTCTTGTTGTTTTCAGTCGTGTATTTGGGGGAACTTGTCAGACAGCAATAGACAAATAATGCACTAATTTACTGTATTCCAGGGACTTGGTGGATAGGTCATTATAGATCCTACAGATGCACATTTTTAAATCCTGTTCTACTCATTTGAAAGATGAAGTAGAGATTTCTTCCGAACCCTGAAACCATCATTTGTTTATGATGGCATTTGCTTTAATGGTTAATTTTATAACCAAAACGTCTTCTCGTGTTTAAGCCAGTACTTACATTCCAGGAAAGTGTGTGTGTGTTCTGTAAATAAAATAGATTTACATACTATATGAATAATGTGTATATACTATAACTATATATATATTTATATATATACAACTATATATATATAGTTGTACTATATATATTATACATACCCTTCAAATCGTACATATTCCTTGTCTCAGTAAATTATATGTCTTATTTCATAAAACGTGATGAATGCAATCTGCCTTTGAGTTAACCACTAATAGGATATATCTGAAGCAAGTTTCAAAATGTGTTAGTTCGAGTGGAGAGTGTGCTGATTTGTGCATATGATTAAACGTGTGTGGTACAATTTTATAAATACTTTCACATTATTGGGTGGTTAGTGCTTTCCTTTGTACACTATAGTCAAAACCTTTTGTTCTGACTTTGGTTTTGCTGTTCCTGTTGTGACGTTATCAGTTAAGTTGTGAAACATTTTTTTGTTTCGTTTTGTTTTAATACACTAACTACTGATGAGAGACTTAGTATGGAAGAAAAGCTGACAAGTACACTTAGGTAGGATACGGGAGTTAACTCACTATAAAATACTGCAATTGAAGAAGCCATCTCATTCTAACTTTACTATTGTGTCAATGTTTCTAAACCTATATTTCTTTCCACCAGGTATTATATTCAAACTTAGAAAACAGAACTGGTAAGTGAAACACTATGACTTAGGGACCAGAAGATCTAATTAATGACTAGTGGGTATGTGGTTTGTCAAACCCACCTTATTCCCTTGCTGGCCATTTCTTTCAGTGAAATGGTCAGAAATAACTCTTTAATGCCAATTCATGCTGAGGAGATTCTCTATGCTGAGGAACATGCTAAATGGAATAAAAACAAAAGATTTCCCTCTGTAACCATAGTCAAACTCAAATCCCATCTCTTATGTAAGGTGTTTTCCAATCACCCTTGACCTCCCTGTTTGCCCAGATTCCCTGTTGATAGGTGCTGTGCAATTTGACACTCTATCACGTACCATTCTGTTTTCTGACTCATGAATGTGCCACAATACCTTCACCTTAGCCAACTCTCTGTGGGCAAGAACTGCCTCTTCTTTCTTCAAGATACCAAGTTCAAGGCTTAAAACGTATCAGACCATGAGAGAAATACTTGCTTTCAGTTTATTAGTTTGAAAACATAACCAAATAAAAATGTTCTTAGAATTAGGTGATTATAATAATGATATTTATATTGCTGATTTAATTATGTATTTTTCTACTGCCAAATTCAAACCCGTTGCTCATTGGTCTCACAATATGTATACATCAGAATGAATTTCTCACTGTAATCACAGGTTACTTAGGCCCGTGGCCCTTTAAAAGAAATGTTTTTAAAAGGGTTGGGGAGTGGTAGACAAATTTACGAAAATATTTGAGCAATTTCACATAGTAAGCACTTTGTTGAGTGGTTAGGCATTATTGGGCTACAAGCAAGGCATGTTTTAGGTGGAAAAAAGCGTTGGATTAATGAGATCTTTTTCAGCTCTTAATATTCTGACACCTCTTACTGAACTGCAAGGCAAAGCCTTAGACTTTGCTAATAAGTACCTTTAGATTAAATACATTTGCTTATATATGTTTATCTATCAAACCCATGCTCAACAGCAAGGTGGTATTTTAAATGACAACTTTCCTGACTTTCCTGAACAGTCCACAACAGCACAGGCAGAGGAAGGCTCCACTGTATCCTCATTTTTCACTGATGAAGGACTGTCTGAAAAATAGTGTTTACAAAAACATTCCTTCGCTGATTGTCTGCATCCCCTGCAGGGTTCAAGTGAGGGGTCTAAGACTCTGGGGAGGGCAAAGGCAGGGATGGGTGAATGAATCCTTTCTCACCATTCTAGAGGTCATCCTCAATAAGGCCACTCTTCTGTGAGAGGTGGAAAGGAATCTGATGGCGCCTGTTTGTTTTGGCAGCCTGTGCCCTAGAGATGCACACATCCAGAGAATGACAGAGAGCCATTTTTTCCAGGCCAAGCCTAACTTGTGTTTCCATAACACTGTGGGAAGTTGCAAATGTAAGCCACACAGGCCTGTCCCCAACCTGTGAACAAACAGCCCTCTGCTTCCAGAGATACCGTCCCTAAATCACCTTTCATCCATTAAAGATTCATTTAAAAAATTAAGGTAAGAAAATACTGAAGAGATCTATTTCCATCCCAATGATCAAGGTTATTAAGGAGATAAAGACTTTTTACATCATTATTATCAAAATCCACAGGAGCAGAGGCAGCAAATAGCAACTGAACATCGAGAGATCATGTATGTCTCTTCATTAGATTCTATGCAATCCTTAGAATATCCATTTATCGCTGTCCTTGACTTTCATAAACTTATGGTCCTGAGGGCCTGGATCCAAATGGCTTTCCAAATTATTTTTCTACCCAGCAATTAGTACAATTGTGGTTTGTTGACATGAAGCTCACAGTTTAGAATTCTTCACAAATCACCTGTTTAAATCCCCTGATTCTCAGACTATGAGGTATCACAATAGAAGGGACATGAAGCAGAGAAATTAAAGACCTCAATATTAAAGTGTGTAAGTCTTTTAGACAAAATGTACTGCTGCCTGCAAATCATAAGCACCATAGCTCATAAAACAACTATTATCGGATAATGTGTGTCACGCAGGGACTCAGCTCCCGCTCCCTGCACCAGAACGCAGGATATGGTGAGGCCAAAAAGGAACACCAACAGAGCCATAGATACGGGAGTCATACCACTATATTCTCGCTGGCGCTGGGTTGGAGACACAGGAAGCAGGCTCCATACGATGTGCCATCCTCCGTCCACTTCTCTGCCAACCAACCCCCAACTAACCCCCTTCCGTAGCCACGGCAGTTAGATCAGTGGCCAATGGCTAACCGGTAACAGCTGCTGGCCACCCAGTCACAGCAAATGGCCATCTGACTACAGCTGATGGCCATCTAATAACCGAGCCAGCACCTTTCCACGTCAGGTCGAGAGCCTGGAAACTGCTGTCTGGGACTCTGTCCCCACAATGTGTTAACAATACTGTATAAATTGCTTCCACTTATTCCTTATTTCTTATTTCACAGCATCCTCTGGCTTTTCTTTTCCATTACTATTACTATTTGATTTTGAATACACATTACATATGTATTCACTATTTTACATTCTTTTACATGGTTTTACATTGTTTACATTGCTTTACATTGATGAAATTTTCTGGCACTTGGTTAACAAATCTCTTTTAAACTCTGTTCAGACTTCTGTTAGTTTCAAATTAGTAAATGCATATGTGTCTTTGAACTGGGGTTTGTCCATTAACAGCGCTATAGCAGTCACACACAAAGTTTGTTGGTTTTTTTTTCTGAATAGGGTATAGGCTTAAAAACCATAATGGCTAGCCTTTTATCAGTATGCTGAATACCATGTCAAGCACTCTACCATTTTATGGGCATTAACTCATTTAAACTGCACTACAAACCAGTAGGATTAGCCTTTCTTTAAAGGAGACATAAAGGTTAAGTAACTTGTTACTTAACAAGCCCTGCTACAAAGGGGACTACATCTTAGAGATGAGACATATTTACCTATAAGCATAGAGAGGATAGAGAAATAATTGTACATCTTTGTGATGCCACACTTAATGTTTTTATTTTTAAAAGAATCTATGAAACACAACTATTGTTTATAGCAGTATGGTAGACTAGATATCTTGACCAACTTCCTGCTAAAAACAACAAAAATGCTGAGTAAGACAAATGCATCAGTAATCTGGCAATAAGGAAAGGATAATTAGGGGGCAAATACTAGGTGAAATAGAAACCAGAGGGTAACCTGAATTCTGCTTTCATCCTTAAGGTATTCAGTAAAACAGTAAAACCTGAGTTTGAATTAATGAAACGAAAAGATATGTAATTTATTGAAACCAAGGCTAATTTATATATATATATATATATATATATATATATATACACACACACACATATATATATCTCCATTTATAATATATAATATAATTTATAAATGGAGATATATATATATATATATCCGTTTGTGTATATATATAGATATATATCCGTGTACATTTATAATATACATGCATATATAATGGCATATAAATCTATTTATGGTGTACACACACATGCACACACACACTCTTATTCATGAAATGTAAGTATTAACTTAAACATATGAAAGACCTTTTTGATATAGACTTCACCATTAAAGCAAATATGTTTTCACAAGTGAATGATAGTTCAGGGTTCAGAAGAAATCTGTACTTTATCTGTGAATGAGTTGAACAGGATCTAAAAGTCTGTGTACATCTACTATTACGTATATGACCTATAAACCAAGTCTATGTAAAATATGCAGATGCATCTCAATTGGGAGAAGCATGAGAAACTGTTTTCTAGGCTTTCATAAAGAACTTCCATTATAATTATTTCTATGGTTAGTAAAAAGAGACTTTTGTTTTGATTTTTCTAGAGATCTGCTCTACAACTTTATATGCAAACAAATGTCATACACATTTTGCTTCTCTGAGAAGAATTTTTGGTGTAGGATGTTGTTTTGCTGGGTAGGTCAAAAACATTTCCATCTCCACAAGGAGTTTATAGACTTGTTTCTACTTGATCAGTTACTTGAGTAATTAAAAAAAAAACCTGTGTATGAGACCAGAGTTATTACCAAGGCCCAATTTAGGAAAAATCTCTCTCATAGATGAGCAGTTTTCCTACAGGAAATAGTTTGGTCACATGGCTCTTGCACCTCATATTTATTCACCATTGACTATTTTTGAATGACTTACAATCACTGCTATAATTATTGTTTAATAATAATATTTGCTTACTACCCAAGAAATATAAATTTATCACAAGATGCTTTCTCAAAAACCAGACCTCTGGTTTCTGAACTTGAAAAGAATTTGCAGCATCTTTATCTGCAGGTTTTGATGATCTGAACTTCTTTAAATATTCGAAAGAATGTTATGCAGAGTCTGTATTCAGCTCATATTGTAGAAAGTAACTAAGTTTTTGTTAAGCAAACAAATAAACAAATATTATCTTAAGAGAATTGTTTTTTAATGTATGTTTTTAAGGAATAGTCAAATGACTTGTAAAAACCTTTCAAAGATTTCAAGTTATTTTACAAAAAAAAAAAAAAATAACCATTTGGAATATAAACAGCTAAAGAACACTTCTAGGAAATTCAGTGCTGGCAATACAACCATGAGAAAAGAGACAAAAATCTAATTCGCATGGAGTTTCCATTCTAGAAGGGGAAGGCAACAACATATATTATGTATGGGCATATTTACATCACAAACTTCAGGTCCTGAAATTTAGCAGTGACTACCTACTTTTTTCCTAATGACAAAGTAACATTTAATAGGCATGATTTTAAATTACTTAGAGTTCTTTTTAGACATTCCAGAGAACTCAGTCAAAAAAAAACCTTAAGGTCAAAAGTATTTTTTTCCAGTCAAAAATAAGAAATTAATTTAAAAAATCGTAATAACTGCATGCCTATAAGAGAATCACATTACATCCTTTGGCTCCACAGCTGGCTAAACTTTGCCCTTGTTTGCCCTTTTATCAATATCTATAGACTTCATTTAGATTGGCTGTTTGATTGATTTAATCTGGAATTATACTAAATTTCAAGCAATTTATTAGTTATTTCTGTTAAATTACTTGATTGTTTTGATCACATTGTAAACCAATTCAATGCTTCCTCATCAATTAGTCTCCCTTTACCAGAACACATGAAGATATACCCTTGTTTAACTGAACTCTGAGGATTAGGTGGCTGCTCAACAAATTTGAGTTATTGATTACTGTCCCATCTGTTAATAGGAGTAAAAGACTGTGGTTAAAGAGTTGGTTACCTATAAACCATCCCAAGCCTGCTATAGAGGTCAGTAGTCAAACACAATTGAGCCCCTCGATATAGGGGAATTGCATTTGTGAATCTCCCTTTTATATCTGGAGTTAGTTTGGTGCTATGATCACTCCAGCTGCTGAAAAGAAAAGGCTCCAACCTATGATACCACTCACCCCCTTTTCCCCAGGGTTGGTCATAGGCCAATATTACAGTCTCATGTTCCCTCCTATTAGTTCTAGAATAAGTCATCTAGCACATTTGTTCCCCCAGGCCTTAGAATAAACTAACTTTTATTCAAAGGCCGGACCCAGGCAAAGAACTCTCACTGCATTCCCTTGATGTGTAGTTCCCACTTGGTAGACCAGGGTCAAGTTTTCCGTCTGCCCTTTGAAGGACATGTACCCTTTGAGTAGTGTCGAGGAGGCTGTAAATGCTCTAGAGCTATGGCGATCCTTTCAGAACCATGGAGGGCTTTCCAAATATCCTGTGATTCGGAGAGTCTGGCGTCAAACAAATATTCCCAGATCTATGAGATGACCCAAGACGCAGTTTTCTGTCTAGGCTTTAATTTAGTGGCTAAGAGCATGGATAGTCCTAGGTTCCTATCAAAGCTCTGCCACTAACTAGCTTTGTGAACTTTGGCAAGATATTTGCCCTCCTAGTCTCTTCATTTATAAATGTTTGTGTGTTATGATGGAGATTTATAGGATAATAAATAAATAAATAAAAGAAGAGCTTAGCTCAGTATGCAGTAAGAGTTGGCTTCTTACTGGTTATCTTAGGTGCAATTTTATTCTGTGCCAGACTTTCAGTCCACTGTGAATGTTATCTAAAGCCATGCATTTCAAATCACTATTCATGACACATAAATGAGTAGTAAAAGTAAAAAAAAAAAAAATTTGCATTATTAAAATAGAGTAAAACAGAACATATTGAAGAGTACATATAAATAAACATGAATATACTATACAACATGGTATAGTTAACAGTACTGCACTATACACTTAAATGTGTTAAAAGGGTAAATCTCATACTAAATATTACTACAATAAAGAGACAGAAAAAAATAATAAAAATAAAATGAAACATATAAATTTTGTTCCTAGGGAAAAAAATAAGCATGTGTATTCTTTCATGAAAATTTGTTTCAGATACTATATATGGGACCTGGTGTAAGATGTATTTCCAAAAAGCTAGCAAAACACTGATCTAAAATTCATCCTGTTAAATATTTGTTTAGTGTGATAGAAGTAAACCTCCGTTTTTGGTGGAGAGATGAAGTCCATCATGCAAAATACAAAATGGTCCAGCAGTTCTCATTTTGGCATTGTTGAATTAAATTTGCCAGCAATTTAGTGACTCAAAAAATGGAAGAGGTTATATGAAGGAATTATATTATGTGATTTAGCCTCGCATGAGCCAGTGGTTTCACAAACTTGGCTCAGGGTCTGTGAGTTTATTGTGTAAAATTAGGTATTTTGTGCCAAATGTACCTCTTCCAAGAAGAAAGCATTAAGACATAAATTACATTACATCGTTGATTCTGTGAAGTTGTAGCAAGGCTGCGTTGTTGAAACAATGGTGCAGATATGCAATTGGTGAGTAAAAACATTTAAAAAACTGAACAAGACCACATCAGTTCTTCTTCCTCTTCCGCATCTTTGACCTCGTAAATATGTCGTATGTAACACAATAGCACTGTTTTTTCAGATTAGCTTCAAGTGACTTGTGTTAACTCTATCAAGCACATGAAAGGAACTCCTAATGAAGTGGTTAAAACCAATTGCATAAACATTCTTGGTAACTAATGAAAACAGTCCAAGAGTATAGGGGCCTGATTCTTTCACCTTTCCCAGCTCCAGGGAATTAAAGTCTCACATAACATGGGTTTCGTTCAGTGTTTTCCACTCCAACAGAAGTTTTCTTTGTAAGACTCCTGCAAGTAGCATACCGATGAGGCTAAAGGAATGACTTTTTAAAAATCTGTTCTGTTTTTTTCTCAGATTTTTTCAAATATATTAACTTTGCTTTCAGCTCATCTTTCCCACAGAAAAAATCGGGGTGGGTGGGAGTGCTTGTTTTCATCTGGCCTGGGCTATGATGTTTTCTTTCAGTACAGAGAGAAGTTGAGAGGGCATGTGTCTGGGTCACAAAGACAGATCTCAGCTGTGTTTTCCAATGTGCTGGTAGGTGGTCCCAACTTCTTGGCAGAATACAGTAGTCATATAATAAAATGACTCCAGGGACAAAGTACCTTTGTCAACCTGCCATCAAAGACAGTAGTTCCTCTTTTCCTAATATGACAAGGCTGTTCTCTTCAATGTTATAAACCTTCAGACAACCTCAAACCCGGTAGACTAAGGAATTCCAAATGAGTTCCTCCTTGAAAAATAATTATTTAAGACATGTGCAGACCACATCAGTGACACATGAACTGCATCTGAGTTGCAGAAATAACCTGTGAGCAACAGAACCACATCAGTGACCCATAGCTATGGTGTACAGGATGTTGAGAGAATCATATGCCAGCCACAGAAACTATAGGTATAGAATTCTAGAACCACACAAGCTAGGTTATATCATGTAACTGGTAAGGAGTAAAATTCTGCTAATCATCCCATTCAGAGGAATGAAGACATGACAATCTTGTGATCGATTGAATTGGATGTACTATATTCTTTTCAAAATCTTTTATAGTACGCCTCCCTATCAGTGGGAAATATGTTCCAAGACCCTCAGTGGATGCCTGAAACCATGGATCATACGGAACTCTACATATACTAAGTTTTTCCTATACATAAATACCTGTGATAAATTAGGCACAGTAAGAGATTAACGACAATAATTCATAATAAAATAGAACAATTATAACAATATACTCTAATTAAAGTTATATGAATAGGGTCCCTTTCTCTCCCAAATATCTTATTGGATGGTACTCACCCTTTTTCTTCTTGTGATGATGTGAGATGATACAATACCTGTGTGGTGAGATGGAGTGAGGTACTCAGAATGGCATACAATTTGAAACTTATGAATTATTTATTTCTGGAATTTTCCATTTAATATTTTCAAACTATGGTTGATTGTGGGTAACTGAAACTGTGGAAAGTGAAACTGCAGATAAGGAGAGGACTACTGTATACGATTTGTATGATTATGCAAATTGTGGCCAATAACTGTTAGTGGCTCGGTGAAGGTACTTACAATCCTTAAGTAGTTCCACATGGAATAATCAATTTATTAGTATATTTCTATGATAATATGTTTCTTTCATCTTGTTTACTTCAGCTCCATTTCCATGCATTATTTTTATATATGGCAAAAAGAAGCAAATAAACCAGATGTTGAATTCTCAGTTGTTTAGGCATTGTATGTATACATGCTCGCTTAAAGGATACAATCAAACTGAGTTGGAATCTGGGATGCAAATATAAAAATAAATGGTCCCTTTCCAAAGGCTAGGAGGGAAGACATTGAAAACCTACATAAATAACATTTTAAGGTACTTATACAAGAGCTATGCCTAACTCATATATTTCTTATGGATGTTTCTATAACCCAATTAAAGGAAACATACAAGCAGAGTTGAAGTTTCTGGGTTAAATAACTCCAAGAGCATAAAACATTATCTGCTGTTTTTAAGTGTGGGGTCAACTATTCAAATATAGCATCTTTATTGGACATTATTACTATTATCTGTATCTTCACCGACATATTTTTACTTCCAAAATATATTATGATTTATATATTTTATGACTAAACATTGTCATACCAATTATTCAAATTTAAATACCACCTAAATGTCTTAAATACATCTATGGATACTTACACGAGTTTTTTAAAATGGCAATTTAGTTCTACATTTCATGGCAGGAGTAGAATGAAGTTAATAAAGAATAGGTTTTGAGCTCAATCCCTGGCAACCTAATTAACTTTCTTCTCTCCCAAGGTCACAAAAAACAGGCTTGTCCCAGCCAGCTCGCTCACAAATGTAGGCGCTTCACCCTACAATAAATTGAATAGGGAGTCAAGATAGAGTTTCATCACTAATGTTGAGCACATCACAGGAATCCTAGGACTCAGAGACAGTAGGCTCTGAATAAGGGCATTTTCATTTTGTTTCATTGATTATAAACAGTCTAGTGAGTCAGAGATGCTGTACCTAAAACAGAGAGACAAGATATGCCTACATAATTTATAACTGTTGTAGATAGCAGGCAAAAATACAGGTATTATATGGATCTCTGAGAACCTTAGTGTTTGAAGATAAGATGGAGTTCTGCTCTGCCTCCACTTAATATGTGATTGCTCTTTTCACTGTCTACTGTTTTATCCAGTGTGTTTTTCAAAGGTCTTAGTGATAAGCTTCTCTAAATGGGGATTCCGTGATCTGAGAGATCTCGTCAATAGGAAGTTTATCCTGGTGTGGTTCTCATGTTTTTAACCAGACATTTTTGAGGTCTTGATGTAGTCCAACTATTTCTGTGTGGACCACATGAATTTCATGGGAGTCATTCCATTTATTTTTATTTAGGGAGGAACCTGTCAGGAATTTCTTTTACCACAGAGCAGACACATTTTGTGATTATTATTTGTTCTTTGTAGAATACTGATGGAGTTTTTGATGTGTTAGAAGTCCAACAGAGCTAAGAATTTAAAGGTCATGGAAGAGAATTTAAAGATTTATGGAAGAGAAAACAGTTTCTAGCTTGGCAGTTGACAAAATGAAAAATGATAATTATGATTTTGGGTCTCATGATTCATTGCTATTTACACAGATATTTCAATTGTTTTAACTCTATTGAAGGGTAAATTTGGTAAAAAAATTAAACCAAATCACTGAAAGATTATTTATGCTGATGGTTTAATCCTTCATAGATGAAACAGTCATTTGATTGACAATTATTTTTTCACTTTTCTATCATTTATTTTAATGATGGAGATAAGAATTAATCTAAAGTGGTGAGGAAAAGTCAAATTTAAATGGAAAACATGCTAATTGTATTTTGATTATTTTATTAAACATGGAGGCTAAAATATAAAGATATTAGGCCAGGAAATATCATTGATAGCTCTCTGTATAGAAGTACTGGAATAATATAGAGAATATTATAATACTCATTTAATCACAAGAGAAAAAATAACAGGGAAAGAAAGGAGAATTAACAAAAAATTATTTCATCCTGATTTTTTTCTAACCTCTGCTGTCATCATATTCTTCTCCTCAAAGACCTACAGATGTCATATTTCTTTTTATTTATCCCTTGTATTTTTTTGTTCTCCCTGCCAAAAATGTATCCCTTTTCCTCTCAGTTGGTCAATATCTAACCCATTCTTCAATACTCTTACTCTGACTATTCTTATCATCCTGATCTCAACCTTTACTATTATGTGCCAAAATAGAAAAATTGAAGCATTTGTTTATCTTAAGACTTCAATAGATTGCAAGTGTTTTGTGAACCAGAGCCTTAGTTATCTCACAATAAACTAGCTCATTACTTCCAAGACACATTCAAAACATGATGTGATAAAAATGCCCCAGGAGACATGCTCACAAACAAAAAGACAAAGAGCAGCGATTTGCTGGCAGTGAATAAAGAAACCTAACTTATGGATCAAGTGAAAGTACATCTTAAAACAGCTAGTAGCACAGCATGTTCAGCAAACAAATCATTACGTAACATGCAAAGAAACTGAAGATGGAATCCAAAGTCAAAAGAAGAATCAGTCAATAAAAGAAGACTCACAGATATCATTGATGTTTGAATTACCCAATAAGAACTTTAAAAGATAACTAGGACAAATATGTTAATGAACTCATAAAAAAATAATAATATGTATGAACAGATAGGACATTTCATCAGAAAAATGGAAACTAAAAGAGGGAACTAAATGGAAATTATACAACTGAACAAAAATAATCAGAAATAAATTCATTTCATAATATAATAAATCTTACCTAAATAAATAAATAAATAAAAGCCGAGAGAATGTATTTTCAACAAGTTAGCACTATAAGAAATGTAGGGAGAAGTTTTTTTGGTGGAAGAGAAAGTGATAGCTTGTGGAAACTCTGATTGGCAGGAAGAAATAAGGAGCACCAGAAAGGAAATTACCCAAAAGTAATAAGAATAATGATAAACAAAAGCCAATACCAAAATAGTGAACATCAAACAGGACACGGGAAAATGCAAGGAAAGGAATGACTATAAAATTTAGTCAGAACTTGTGTAGCACACTTTTCCATAACAAGTAGAACATAAAATGGTTTTCAAATGAAAATGATAAAATGAAAAATGATAGTGTAATAGGAGATAACTTCTAGTACCACTACGGGAATAGCTGCATGAACTGCCAGAAGGAGTTTCCATAGACCCCATTGAAGACTAAGTCTTAACAGCTGGGAAGGCTGAATTGAACGGCAAGTCACATAAACAAGACTCATTGACTATTGCCACCTTGGCCACCTTTAAACTAATCTCAGCCAAGCAGGCATAATAATCCTTTAGTCTGACAGTCACCCAACTTCTACCTATGTTCCTTCATAAACTAACCTCAAAATAGGATCCAGAGGGTGAAATCAGATAGTGATAATTCCGTTCAAAACCCCAAAGTGACTTCTCATCTCATTCAGTCCCAAAGCCAAAGCCTTGCCAAAGCTTACAAAGTCCTCTATGATGTGACTCTTATAATCTCCCTGAAGCTCTCGCTACCCTCTCTGCCATTCAGGTGGCACTGGTTGCTTGCTGTTCCCCAGACACACCAGGCATTCTCCTGCCTTAGGGCCTTTATGCCAGCTGTTCTTTCTAACAGGGATTCTCTTCACTCAGATACCAGCAATGCTGGTGATTCCTTCAATGTCATCTTTTCTTAAATCCACTTTATCAGTGAGATTTTTCCTGACCAATCCATTGTACTCCACTTGCACATTGGCACTCCATAGTCTCCTTTCCCGTTTTTTTTTTTATTACATTGCCTTAATACCATCTGATACAACCATATGTTTTACCTGTTTCTTTATGTCTCCCCTTACTAGAATTATGCTCCATGTTTACTTTACGAGTAACTCCTGTATTCTCAGTGCTTCAAATAGCACTTGGCACATAGTAAGAAATGCATATATATTTATTGAATACATCAATAAACTATGAGATAGTATAATTGTTGCATAGGGGAGAGGAAATTTATGAATGTGTTTGTGAGTGACTCAGTAGAAAATTCTGCTGGGGAAAATTTTGTAAAAAGTTTCTTCCCCAAACCTTAAAAAAAAAAAACCTATTCAGTCTCTAGTTTTCTGAGCCCCAGAATCCTTATCTATAAATTGAGAATCATAAAATACATGCATCATGGGAATGTTGTAAAGACTAAAAAGAGAGTGAAGCACCAAGTATTGCTCCTGTCATGTCATCACATTAAGAAGGGTGTCTTCAATATATATTGTTCCCCATGCCATTTTTACTTAACCGTCATCCAACGAACCCTAAATTATCTCAAGAACCACACTGAGCAAAACCACAGTATTACTCTATTACTCTTCTCTTAAAGGGGAAAACAAAGCCCACCTCACCCAACCATCAACCAAACAAAAACAAAAACAGTCCTTAGTAAAAAGAAAGTCTGGGGCTTCCTTTGTGCTTTTCAAAGTTTGGGGTTTTTTTATTGTTGTCGTTCCTCTTTTTGAAAAGTCAGCTGAACTTATCCAAATTCTTTAAAGTAATTTATAAAGTTATTTACATGTATATAAATTACGCCTAGATATTTACAATCCATTTCTAGACGTAACTCTACATATGTAGCTGTCCTCGATTATACAGAGCTGCTCATTGCTAGATGTCTTAAACATGGAAGACAAATTGGTAACATGGTTACCCAAGATTTTGTGAAGTTTCTGATTATTTGGGGAAATAATAACATAGTATTATTTAAATACTATGTTAACTATCCTAATGTGTACCTATAGGACTACTCTGAGGTCAACAAAGCATGGGTGAAGTGGTTGGGATTTTTAACACTCCTTCTAGCCTAAATGAATTAAAAATTAATTTGTAAAATCTGTGTTCTATTTCCACCTACGGAAATACTTTTCATCTTTCGGGTCCCCTGAACCCTGATATTTTCAATCCCATGATCTGGGTTTGGTCCCGGGAAGAGCTCTATAACAGAGGTATTCTCTCTCCATGGAATGTCAGAGGTTCATTGTCATGAACGTTGGAGCAGGTTGTAGCAGCTCCATTGCAGCTCCATTTAGAGCCCTAAACTGAGACAGTGCGCAACTACACAAATACATGAATCTTTCCCTCTTTCTTACTTTACCTCTGAAGAGGAAACCATGCGTTATGTGATGATTTTTTCCCCCTGAAGATACGTTCTTTGATCAGCATCTTTGACCTCAATCAGATCATCTTAATGGGTGGCTTGACAATGAGGTTTGAAGGAAGCCAGTGCTGTTCCCAAGCACATGAAACATGTGGCTTGTCCAAGGACTTATCTTTACTCCTCTTACTCCTCAACAGGGCCTGCAGCTGCCATTTTCTTCATTTGATATTTAAATTCAGAAAGCCAACAGAAATGTTACTTAGTAAGGACATAATGAAAACACAACCTTGGGAAAGGATTATTATTCATCTTTGGCATGAGGAACCAATTGAAATTTTAGCTTTAAGTTAATTTTATGCCTTATGCAAGTAACCTGTTGGCGGTTTAAGAATATTTCCTAATAGTTAAGAATAGACTGGATAGGGAGACATAATCGATAAAGCAAAGGCAGTAGCAGGGACATATGCTAAGTGAAATTGTGCTAGAATTTTTTGTTGTTGTATGACTATACTCAAATAATTATGCATATGATTCCCTTCAAGGGCTCTTTTTCTTTCTTTTCCTTGTCTCTACCCAGTTCAGCCTTTTTTCGCCATATTTCACTTGCCATCTAAAAGATTACTACCCCCACCCCTTTTTTTTCATTGAAAGAAGAAAATGAGCAACTCTCACCTAAATCAGTTCTCTCGGATCATTTTATTATCGGTTGGCTTCCCTCCCCCCACCTTTCAGGAAGTAAAAATACGATATTTGATTGAGAGAGATACATATTGGGAAAATTTGACCATTCTTAGCTGCTGTTATTTGGGAATACTTCTTACTTTTTTCTGTGTCACTTAGAGGGCAAATTAAATATTTTGGGAAGTAGTATATCTCCATTTATTATACTTAGTTATTTGGGACATAGAATTTCAAGCATTCTACCATCTCTCAAGGGAATTTCACTTCCTGTGTGGTTCAGAAATTTGGATATTTGGGTCTCATTGTGAACTAAGTTCAATGTCAAATGATTTCAAAAGAACATTAACAGATAATATTATACCTGCTCTGCCACCAGCTACAATTCACTTCAACTTTCTAGGCCTTACCTTTAAAATAAGTACTTTTGCTTACATGGCTAAGGTCATACTGAGTTCTAATTTATGTAATTCTGATACATAGAGATAGGACAGTTGTGGAAGAAAGGGTTTCATTTATTAAATGGTACTTTTGTAATGTATTCTAATTTGTGACATGTAATCTCTCAACTGTATCTTAATTTTTCCCCTTGGGAAAACTAGAATACTAATATTGACTTCAGAAGGGTTTCCCCTCCTATATGTACTCTTAGATGATGTTTAAATAATAAAACATGCAATTGGCAATTCAAGATCTTAAAGGTAAATAGAAAAATAAATTATGATATATAAAAAAACATATATTACATTTTGCAGTATATCAGAAAACAAACGTATGGTTACATTGGTCCACTGTTCTCACAGTGTACTTTACTTTTATAGGAGATTCTTGGTGAGGAATATGTTGTAGAAAACACTGAGCTCTAACTGGGATGTCAGTGAATTGAAATTGCATTTCCTAAAGATTGCCATGGGGAAGGCAACGTGTGGGGGCTGCTGTGTGTTGTAGAAGCTATCATTTATCCCAGAACACCTTTTATCTCAGAATACCTTCTCAGACTCAAAATGATAGACGTGCACTGAGGTAGGTCTTATAAAATTATAAATAATTGTCAAGAGTTACGAAGACTGACCAAAGCTCACATCTGAGTTAACCAGAGCTGACAGCTTGGGAATACCTTTGGCCTTTTTCTGGTGAGTCTTCATTCAGGGTCAGATGCTGTGGAAACATATTCCACTTTTCAGATAACTCATCAAGTGACATAATAATGAGGGTCATCCAATTGTGTGTGTGTATATATGTTTCGCTTTCTCTCATTTCGTATCCATTTCATAAAAATTTCTGCCTATTACATCTTTTGGATTATTTGGTTCAATTCACTGCTTTACATGACATCTGCATCTTATGAAATTTTCCTAGTTGTATGTTTTCAGTTTAAATGTGTTCATGACAGTTTTACTGTCACAAAATGAACTTGTTTGTGCTAGCATTTGCCAAATCACAGACCTCTTGTTTTTGGGATACAAGAAGACATTTTTCTTCATTTAGATTACATAGATTACGAACCTTCACCGTCTTAAAATTCTCCTTATCCACAAAAGCTAGAATAAACTGACCTAAGATTAATCAGCCTCTGATTGGTCAAAATTTAGAACAATGGAGTTCAGGGAATATTTAGAAAAGAAATTCTGACTGCCCAGATCTATTTCTTAATTCTCTAACTATTTTAATAATTTAGGTGGCGGCTAAGTAGCTTGTGCAATGCATATTGATCTTATACTTTGCCAAGGTATATGCATATTTTGTGTGACTGCCTTTATTGGAAGCTGATTATCAAATACTATAATAGGCCAGGGGCTTCTTCCTAGTAAAGTAAGAGATCAGTGTTTACTTGCATCAGAAACGCACTCATTGATTCAATGGGTCATGTTTTCCCATTCCCTACTATATCTACCTGGCACTGTTGGTTCTCAAAGAACAATTATAATCAGTTCAGACATGATCCTTGCTCTCATTAATTTCAGACAAGAATAAATAGACAATTGTGACACAATATGTAAACTGCTAGCATGAGGCATTACCTACCAGGGATGCCTAACCCAGACTAGGGGGTCAGAAAAGGCTTCCAAAAAGCTGTGACATCTATATTGAATCTTGGAAAGTGAATCAATGGAAACCCAGTGTTCTGGTTATCCACTGCTGCATAACAAAGAACCTCAAAACTTGGTGGCATAAAGCAACCGTTTCCTTACATGTTAACAATTTGGACAGGGCTTGAATGGGAGATTGCTGTGCTTCATGGGCTATTCATACAGTGTGTTATGAACCAAGCCCTGTCATCTGGAGCATAGTGGCTCAAGGCTCAGAGACAGTGCTTTAACAGACTGAGATGGAATCAGTAAGAGCTTCTCTGACCAAGGCTCAGTATCACATAGCAGGGCGCTATTGTTCTGAGTCATAGAAAAAATCCATATTCAAGGGAAAGAGATACACAAGGTTATGAACAAAATAAAGCAAGGCTCTTTGGGAAGCCATCTATGGAGACTAACTACCTCAGCAGGTGATGGAAAAAAGGGGGAACTGATTCTAAGGCTAGGAGAAATGGCTTCTTTGAGGAATTAGAGAGTTTAGCTGTTCTACATTCTATGGAAGTGAAATACATGATATTGACCTCCTTTTGTCTTTATCCAATATGAATTATACTTATCCTTTGGGAGTTACTCTCTATAAAGATTTTTCTGAATATACCTAGCCATTTTCTTTTCCTATGAAGCCTGCGTATCTTCCAGTTTCTCAGAGGGAGGAAGTAACCATGGAAGTCACCGGCCATGATCTGTTGCCATTTGACCCTTGCCCTAGTGGTTCAGAAATATTTTAACTATTCAAACCCAGGATAGCAAGCCAAGTTTAAACTATAGAACAGACACTTTCTCTTATGACATGAAAGGACCGTACAGTCTGTATATGACACCCCTGCCAACAAAATAAGCTAATAACTGGTGTCTATTATCTTTCCACACCATACTACTAGCTTGTACAATATGAAATCCTTGTCTTGATTTGAGGCAGGCTTTTAATCTTACTCATTTATTCTACTGATTAATCTCCTATTTATTCCTCTCAGCAATCAGGGCCAAGGGAAAACTGGCCAAGAATCTAAGGAGGCTTAGGAAAAGATACTCCAAACACTACAATTTTAAAAAATAAGTCAAACCTAACCTGGAATAATTCATATGAAATCACCTATTTTTATTGCTAATGAAAGTAAAGGCAAGCTGTTACCTTTATTTCTAATATTTTGAATTTTTAATGTAGATATAAAACTTCCCTTTGTCACAGATTTTAGGTCCTCGGGATAAGCAATTTCTAGGTTACAAAACAAAACTATATCCAGTTGTGCTTGTGCCATGAATGGCTAAATCAAAATCAAAGGCACTTTGTTCTTTTTTCTGTTCTGGGTAAACCTCTGTTTTGAGTGCTTGCACATTGAATCCACAGTTTATATAAGAAATAACTTCTCACTTGATAGGTCAACCATTTTTCTGTTGGGTGATTCTTCAAAAATGTAAATAGAATATAGGGTTTTAAGAGCTAGAGCTCATCTTTTCTCTCTTGTTTCAAGTACTCAGCACAGAATTTCTGTGAAACCACATCTGAGCATTTGAACATCAATTTCTTTTCCTCTATGTAAAATAAACAAGACAAAAACAAAAAACTGTTTGTAATTCCTTTTTAAGGAAAGCATTCTATTTGTCATAGGACTTCGGTGTGGGTCTAAGAAGCAGGTGGAGAGGAGGATTATTGTATTTTCCCGGTGGAAGAGACATATAAGGATATTTTTGGAACCTGCCTAAAATGTTCAAATTGAAGTTTGAATGGATGTGATCTAAACTTCTTTCTCTTCCTTCCTTTCTTCGTAATCTTCAGTAACATTTACTACACTCACACACTCCAGTGTTGAACAAGTATTTTTTTTTTAAACTAATAATGAGTTTGGGTCTCATGTCTGTGTTGCCATATTGCATGTCCTGCATGAACGCAGGAGCCCAGAGGTGGAGATGGCTTTGACAATATGAGCCTTCTGGACATTTGCAGAAATCTTGGGGGAGGACTTTGGACTGAGAAGGGCACGAATTAACGTACAAGCCCATCTTACTAAGATCTTCATGGTGTGGGAAATTCACTCAACACCTTTCTTAAATGAAAACGGGAATGATAATAAAAACTCTATGAGACCTTTTGTAAATTGTGACATCCTACAAAAAAGAAAAGTGGTAATATTTTTATAATACAATTTCAGTAAATATGTGATTTACATTCTTATCGCTAATGCCTTACCTCTGATGGGTTTACAGAAAAAGAAAACAACAAAAAGCAAAAGTTATTATGAAGAATAACACATTTTTACAAAGAAAATACTGGGTATTATAAAGAGACCACTTGGAATTAGTCCCTTTATTTGGTAAGCAATATTTCAAATTTAATTAGATGTAATTTATTGTATATTAAGAATAGCCCCCAAACAGTGTCGTCAACCTTCAATATATGTTGATGAATATTATTTTACATGCAGGTGCCAAAATGAAATGCCTAATATAAAATCAAGCTTCTTAATGTATCTTTCTGTAACAGTGTGAGTAAGGTACCTGGACAAACTATAGAAATTACATATTATAGACAGATTTATTTACTAATTATTTATTTACTTATTTATTTATAGCAGAAAATAGTTTCATGGATTTGGGACAATATGTTCAAGCCATATATTTCAATGTATCTACTTAAAATTATGTATCGTCTAGCTGCTTATTTACTTGTCAAGCTTGATAGATATCCTTAGAAAATGACTGTAGTATCTTTGTTAGAGTCATTTTTCACTACAATTAAGAAAACAAAATGCATAATACTGGTAGTATTTTGATTTTAGAATAACAGTATTAGTATAATACACTAACCACTAGATGGAGACAAGCTCTCCTAGCTTCGCCCATGATTGTTTTCTTCCTGTGAATAGAAACCGGCAATAAAGGAGTTGGGTTAGTGCAATACTGGATATGCACATTCATAACAGATACATGTGTTAGTTCCAGCTGCTGAGCATCAAGGATGGAATTACAAAAGCCTTGCTCTTTGAATCATATCAACAGCAAGACATAACACTCGAAATCCTCTCGTTTAAAGTCATACATCTTGAGCAACTTGGCTGTTTGGAATCATATCAAAACTACAAGATAAAAACAAATCAGCTTTAACCTGGAACATATATCAAAATGCCAGGTATTTTTAAGCAGATCTCCCTTGCCTGGCAAGTTTAATAAAATTAACTTTCTATTTTAGAATCATACTAGCCTCTGAATCAAGCAAGATTCCGAGCAGTTTGGATGCCAATACATTTAATCCTCATAACAACCTATGGGCCATTTTGATCGCCATCCTTCAGTTGAGGATAATTTAATAATAGATACATGGATTTTATTATCTTTTTTTCTATTTTAATATATGTTTGAAATTTTCCATAGAAAACTAAAAATCATGTATTTAAAAAAGCTAAATAGAAAAATCAACACGATGAAATGTCAAGTCAAGGAATTCCTACAGAACAAACCACAAAACATACCACAAAAGATAAAGGAAGCAAAAATATGAACAGAAAATGAGATAGCATGAGTGACATCATCTTACAGAAATTTCAGAGTGATAGGTCACACATATATAACGTAATAAACATGATACTGTAGACTGAAAGAGATATAAAGATAGATGATAAGTTCTGACTACCTGAGTAAGTGGCAGAGGCAGAATTCAAAGTTGTGTCAAATTTCAAAAGTATTCTTTCCATTTCACCACATCGAAAGCAAGACTTGTGAATTTCTGTGCTAGTATTTCTTCCTTGTAAGGCTATTGTAAGAATTTATACTGAAACATTAGTTCACAAGTTGGGAAAATTTCCATAAAAAGCTTACAAATAAGAGGGATTAGAGTAATCTGAAGTTCATGAATACTAAATGCTTAAATATTTCTATGGAAAGGGGGAAAAATTGCTCAGACTTAAGTTGTCTATATTATGTTTTTAGAATGTTTTTAAATGAGTCTTTCAATTAAAATATTTGCTATTTCTGGTATTTTAAACACAACTATACTTTTCACACCCCCATTTTCAGAGCTATGATCATCCTTATTTTCTATATTTCTAAAGACCTTCTTCATTCACATAGACAGAGCCCAGAATTATGTTTAAATATATTATTTTCTTTTTTATGTCAATTTTTTTATTTTTCAATTACAGTTGACAGTCAATTTTATTTTATATTAGTTTATATATATTATTTTCTAAAATGGGTTTTATTTCCTCATTCAAGTACATTCTGATTTAAAGATCACTTTAGCTTATTAACTAGATGTTTCACTTCTTATTGCTAGAAACCTTTTTCTTTTTCATTTTTTGATCACAATTGTCCAAAGATAGTGCCTCATTATTTTCAACTGGCAATGGAGTCCAGCACTGATGTTCTTTTCCTTGCCCTGTCATCACATTCAAGTGGTTAATTATCAATATTTGTATTATATACAAATATTGGAGACGCACAGTAGGAATCATAAGACAAACATTTAATCATTTTGTATGGGTCATTCACCCTCAAGTTTTTTCTCTTTTATAAACATTTTCTTTTATGTAAAGGTTTTTGTATATCAATTTTTCATAAGAGGAAATAAATAGTAATTTTGAGTATTATTACTAATGATTTATCAGAAAGGTAAATATATTGATTTAAATTTTTTACTATATTCTTGATTGCCCCTACAATGTGACAATCTTTTAACCTTGGAAAAAGAAACAAACAAAGCATGTGTCACCCGTTGAAAAGTGGCAAAACTATCTCATAAGAGATGGTGATAGAGTGAGGAAGAGAGAGGAAAAAAGTCAAAAATTTCCCCCTAATATGAGTCTGAAAATAAAACTATTAATGAGTGATATTTAAAAGGAAAGTTAGACTTCTAAATAAATTTATTAGAAAATAAGAGTGCTTGGAAAATAGATGCATATGGTTTTTAAGAAGCTAGAAAAAGAGGGAAAAAGTTAAAGAAAGAAGGAAGTATATATGTAAAAGCAGATATTTATAAAACGAAAACAAACAAAAAACAATAGAATCAGCAATAAAATCTAGTTTTTAAAATGACTAATCATATAGGCAAAAATTTTACACAACTGATAAAGTGAAAGAAAGATACAAATAAATAACAAATACATACTGTGGTAATAGATATAACTGTAGATCCAAGGAAATTTTAAAAATAATGTGTCAATGCTATTAACAACTTTTGTCCCATGCAATTTAATAATTAGATAAAATGCATAATTTATAGACTTGCCAATAATTATGTTTAAAAAAACAGAAACAAAGACAATAACTACTAAATTTGGCATAATTAAAGCAATTATTTCATTATTCTAGAGAGTTCTGACCCATCTCCCCAAATAAGGGCTAGAAAATTTTATGAGTGAGTTTTGTAAAATCCTTAATCAACAGATACCTCTACTATGAACAGATTGTAACAGGAATGAAAATTGCTAACTGGTTCTGTTAGATTAATATACATTGATGCCAAAGCCAAACAAAGATGGTACAAGAAATGTCAATTATATGGACAAATTTTATTGTAAACTTAGGGGTGAAAATTTAAATAAAGTATTAGGAAATTAAATATAACATTTATTAAGAACATACTTTAGTAGGTTAGGAGAGAAAAAATGTGATAAATATTGGTAAAATAAAATTTAATAGAATATCTTTATGACCTCAGGACAGGGAAGGATTTCACTATGGATAATTTGGGGTCTATTAATAAAAAACAAAAACAAACAAAAAAAACAAACTTCTATTTGACCAGAGAAAGAACATGCCAGGAACAAAGATTTGAAAAATCTACAATTTGGAGTAGATATTTATAACTCTGATATCAAACAAAGGACAACTATGCAGAAATAATGGATAACTCACATAAACATAGCGAAAGCAAACCATGGATTGGAATAGAAGTTTAAATCTAATATCTTATGAAAAAGATGCTAGTATAAAGGGAAATTCAGTTTTGCAAAATACACCTCAGATTAACAAAAATTGTATCTATTTTTGGCAATATCTACTATTGACTAAGATGTGGAGACTAGTGGAAGTAAAAATTGCTACATTCATTTTGAAGAGTAGTTTGGCAATATCAAGTAAAGTTGAAAATCTAGAGAATCAGTTGCATATGTGCTCACAGAGACATGTATGAAAATGTTCTTAGGATAAGGGAGTAATACCAAAAAACAGGTAAAACATTGGACAGATAAACAAACTGTGGGAAAATTTTGCAATAGGTAGAATACAGCAGTAAAAATAAATAAACTACAGTTGCATATATCAACTCGATTAAACCTGAAACATACTATTAAGTGAAGAAAAGATATTATGGAAGAATACCATTTATGTAAAACCTGAAAACATGCCAAACAACTCTGGACATTGTGTTGTAATAGTATAAACATTCATGAGAATGATAACCAAATTCAGGGCTGATGATTATCTCTGGGAAGGCAGAGAGGAAGGAAGAAACTGCCCTAAGATATGAGGGAGGTAGTCAGGGAACGTCAATCATATTTATAATGAGCTGTTTTCTTTTTCTAAAAAAAATTAAAAGTTGAAACAAGTACGACAGACTGTTAAAACTTGATGGGGCTTGATATCTGGGTCTTGAGTCCAGACACTTGCTATCCTATAGTCTTACCTTGTTGTAAACAGTTATGCACCAGCATAATGATGTTTCTGTCAACAACTGACCACATACACGATGGTGGTCTTGTAGGATCATACTGGTGCTGAAAAATTCCTATTGCCTAGTGAGGTCGTAGCCATTCTAATATCATAGCCCAAAGCATTACTCAATGTCTGTGATGATGCTGGTGTAAACAAGCCTTCTGCATTTCCAGTCTTTTAAAGTATAGCACACACAATTCCGTACAGTACATAATACTTGATAATGATAATGAACGACCATGTCACTGGTTCAAGCATTTACTATACTACCCTTTTTATCGTTATTTTAGAGTGTATTCTTCCTAGTACTTATAAAAACAAGTTTGCTGTAAAACAGTATGCCACATTTACCATGTCTCTTGATTACATCCGTTTCGCTTGTGCTTGATTTAATCTTGTCTTATTTTGTACAACAACGAGCTGCACAGGTTTGTAGCCTAAGAGCAGTAGGCTACCCCACATAGCTAGGTGTGTATCATGTTTCCCTGAAAATAAGACCTAGCCGGACAATCAGCTCTAATGCATCTTTTGGAGCAAAAATTAATATAAGACCCAGTATTATATTATATTATATTATGTTATGTTATGTTATGTTATGTTATGTTATGTTATGTTATGTTATGTTATGTTACGTTATATTATATTATAGACCCAGTCTTATATTATGGTAAAATAAGATCCGGTCTTATATTAATTTTTGCTCCAAATGATGCATTAGAGCTGATTGTCTGGCTAGGTCTTATTTTCGGACAAACACGGTAGTAGGCTGCAGCATCTAGGTTTGTTTAGGTGGGCTCTGTGATTTTCCCACAACAAAACTGCCTAAAGACACATTTCTCAGAATGTATCCTTATCATTAAGTGAAGCATGACTATATTTAAAATATTTCATGATAACCAAAGTAAATGCATTAAAAACATAAGAAACTGGAAATCTTTTTTAAAAAAATAAGTTTGGGTAAGGTCTATCTACATACAGGATAGAGGTGGATTAAAATATTTAACTTCCTGCTCTAAAAACCAGAATCCTCATTTTAAGGAAATCACATTCTTATCTACTCTCAATCTTCTGGATAGAAATTTAGGTCTGTTTTTCCTGACTTTCTGAATTTTTCTAAATGGGATCTTTCATGAGTAATGTTCCAGAGGTCTGACGGTAACAGTCTTTAGAAAATGTGATTAAGAGAAGGTGAAACTGAGAAGTTAGAAGAAAAGATTATACGGGATTCAAATCAAAGTTTGGGTATATATTAAGGAACAAATCAGCCATATGTGTGTGTGTGTATGTGTGTATATATACACACATATGTATGTGTGTGTGTGTGTATATATATATATATGTATATATATGAGAAAGAGGTTGGAGGAAATTTTTTATATTGCTTTTTTTCAGCTGTTTCTGGAGAAGACTTTAAAAAGACCTTTTTGTATTTTCTTTTGAGAATTTTGTTTTCTTCTTTTCTGGGCATGGTTAACAAATTAAAGAGCCTATTTCCTCTTCATAGCTGTGCGTCATTGCCTTAGGGACTATTATGGGAACAAATTCTAAAGGAGCTCGTTCTGCTGTCTAGCAGCAAGAGCTCTTGACATAAACAAGCCTGCGACTTCCCTAAGGATTGAGCAGATGTCTGTAATGGTTCCTGCTGACTACTCTGACTGTCTCCGGCTACCAGCAGTGTGTGTTCTCTGATAGCGGATCCCTGACCTCTGAAATAAGGTTGTCCTGAAGATACTGAATCCAAAAAGAGGTCTGAAGGAAAGTCAGAGACTTTGCTTCTTACGTGGTCCTTAAGAGGTTATAGGAGACTGGGTTATTCCAGTGGACTGTATTTTAAGCTTATAGATATTTGTTCATTTTTAATTTTCGTTTTCATGAAAATGGGAAACTGAAACTAATGCCCTTTGAAAAATCAGTATTTCCAGTAGGAAAAACGACATATTTTAAAGTTATGCATTCTTAAACAGCTAAAATAGGCATGTTTTACCAAAGAGCCATCCATGAAATGAGATTTTTATAAAGATTATTTTAAAGTTAACAATGCAATAATGAAGTTGTCGCTGGCTTTTAAAAAAGTGTACCAAAGTAACTAGTTTGACTTCAAACATTTAAATTTATTTTGTTTGCTAGACATCCTCACCTTATGAGATAAGAATTTACTCACACAAGACTATTTGGAAAAATGAGAGTGAGATTTTAGGAAATGGGACAAAGGTAGAGCAATATAATTTTCTAAAATATGAACCATTTATCTCCTTCAAAGACAAAGGGAATGACATGGGTGCTTCAATGTATCTGACAGGTTTCTGGCTTGCTGAGAATGAACTTGATTGTGCGTAAATAATAAATCCTAGGGGCTCCTTCTGACTGACGTTGAACAATAAAAGGACGCTGGTAAATGGTGTTGGCATACAGTCATCTCAGACTGAGACCACTAATCTCATAGAGTCTCAGACTTTCAGATTTGGAAGAGTTTTCATTATCAATAAGAAAATGTGGCTGAGGCAGGTTAATAAACTTGGTTGGGCACGACTACACATCATGATGCTTTAGCTGTCTTTATTTTTTTAAGACTTAATTTTTTAGAGCGGTTTTAGCTTCACAGCAAAATTGAGAGGCAGGTACAGAGATTTCCCATACACTCCCTGCCCCCAACACGCATGCTCAGCCTCCCTATGGCAACATCTCCCACTACGTGATACATTCATTACAATTGATAAACCTACAGTGACACATTATTATCACCCGAAGTCCATAGTTTACCTTAAGGTTCATTCTTGGTGCTGTACCTTTTATGGGTTTGATCAAATATACAATCACACGTATCTATCATGATGGTATCATACAGAGTATTTTCACTGCCCTAAAAATCTTCTGTGTTCTGACTATTAATCTCCCCACCCCACCAATGCCTGGCAACCACTTATCATTTTATTGTCTCCATAGTTTTGTCATTTTCATATAGTTTGTTGGAATCATATAGTATGGAGCCTTTTCAGATTGTCTTCTTCCATTTAGTATCATGCACTTAAGTTTTTTTTTTTTTTATGTCTTTTCATGGCTTCATAGCATGAAGAGCTAAACAATATTTTGTCGGGATGTACCACAGTTTATTTTTCTCTTCACTTTCTGAAGTATATCTTGGTTGCTTCCAAGTTTTGACAATTAGGAGGAAAGTTGTTATAAACATCCATGTGCAAGTTTTTGTGTGGAGATAAGCTTTCAATTCTTTGGGTAAATACAAAAGAGTACAGTTACTGGATTATATGGTAAAGGTATGTTTATTTTTGTAAGAAACTTCCAAACATTTTTCCAAAGTGGCTGTACCATTTTTGCATTCCTACCAGCAATGAACGAGATATTCTGTTGCTCCACATCCACTCCAATATGTGGTGGTGTTAGTGTTCTGAGTTTTGGCCAACTAGTAGATGGACAGTGGTAACTCACTGTTGTTTTAATTTGCATTTTTCTGATGACATAGGATGTGGAACATCTTTTCCTATGCTTATTTGCCATCTGTATATCTTCCTTGATGAGGGGTGTGTTAAGGTGTTTGGCCCATGTTTAAATCACATTTTTTATTGTTGTTTTTTCATAATTGAGTTTTTAGAGTTCTTAGTATATATTGGACAACACTCTTTTATCAAGTGCATATTTTGCAAATGTTTTCTCCCAGTCTGTGACTTGTATTCTCATTCTTTTGACATTGTCTTGCACAGAACAAAAGTTTTTAATTTTATTGAAATACCAGTTTATTGGTTATTTCTTTCATGGATTATGGCTTTGGCATTGTATCTAAAAAGTCAACACCGTCTGGTCAAGATGGCAGAGTAGGCAAAAAAAAGTGCTTGCTTCCTCTCAACAAAATTACAACAAAACTACAGAACAACCATCATTGAGGATCACCTAAAGTCTACCTGAACCGAAGTCCTACAACTAAGGACATATATACCCATGACTTGTTTTATTCCTGGAAATTCAGACCTCTTATTTCCTTTCACCTTTCCCCCTTTTAATTTTTCAATTACAGTTGACATTCAATATTATTTAATATTAATTTCGGGTAGATAGCATAGTGGTTAGATATTTATGTAATTTAAGGAGTGATCCTCCTGACTAGTCTAGTACCCACCTGGCACTATATAGTTATTACCATATTATTGACTATATTCCCTATGTTTTACTTTACATGCCCATGGATATTTTGTAACTACCAATTTGTACTTCTGAATCCCTTCATCTTTTTCACCCTGTATCAACCCCCCTCCCCTCTATGACCCCAATAAATCTAGTATCCATCTAATACCATACATAGTTATTGCAATATTATTGACTATATTCCTTGTGCTACACACTACATCCCCATGACTACTTTGTGAAATAAACAGGGAAATGTGAACAATAAATCATTTTCTTGATGAAAGTAAGTAACTATTGTGAACATTTTTAGGTGTAATATGTAGTATGGCTGTTAAAGGGAGTTTTTATCTTTAGGAAATACAAACTAAAATATTTTAGATAAAATAATAGATGTCTGACAAGTGCTTCAAAGTAATCTTGTTGGCACTCGGTAGAAAGTGGATAGTGGTATAAATGAAACAAAGTGCCCATATAATGATAACTATTGAGAGTAATAAGCTCCTAGGGTTTCTTAAACTATTCCCTCAACATCTGTGTATATTTGAAAATTTCCATAATAAAAAGTCATAAGAAATTATTGAACGTTAAACTAGAAATTCCATAAAGGCCAGAATTACGTTTATCTTATTTACCCTTGTATCCTTAGAATGTGAATAGTAGCTAGTATATAGTAGTAGCTCAATAAATGCTTGCAGACTTCACTAACAATATGTGATACTTTATACTTCAATCTTAAGAGTTTTATATTAATATATAGAAAAATGCCTTCGTGAGGCCTCTGGGAAGTGGAGTTTATTACGCCTTAACAAAGGCTTGCAAAATAGAGATCTAAGGATAAAGTCAGTCTATTTAACGTGTTAATTTCAGTTATGCCGTGATTTAAATGATCCTTTCAATCTGAGTCTGTAATATTCTATTATAAAGATCTCCAAAAAAACTCTCCTAAAGTCATTTTGAGAGCTGCTTTTTCTAAACTTCCAAAATTCTTCACAAGTTAATTGAAAAAAACTTTTGCTTAGAAATGCAGTATGAAAGAATTGCTCTTTGCTGAGGGTAAAACAAAATAAATTTTTGCTACTCAAGAAGCTAAGCTCAATGATGTAGATGAGAAGCTTACTCTCTGTACAGAAACCTACCCAAACATTTTTAAGGGCGTCTGTGCTCATGTCATATTGGGCAGTTGATTTTTCCATCTTATCTTATTATCTTGAAAAGAAGTTATTACAGCTGAACTATAGTGGGAATATTGGTTATTTGAATCAGCACTGTGTTCACGTTACATTATTTCAAGCTATGTTACCTGATATACATGAAGGAAGAGTTTTCTAATTGATGGAATCCTGACTTTTTGGGCTATGGTGCTTTCCTTAAAATTTTACCTGGTTTGATGAGCATAGTTAGTCACTACATTAAATGGCTTATCTTAAATATAGACCTAAATAGTGCTGGATATACATAATAACTGTTTGTTTTTTTGTGTTTCTGTGTTTTTCCTTCTTGTGAGTGTGTGTGTGTGTGTGTGTGAGAGAGAGAGAGAGAGAGAGAGACAGAAAGAGAGAGAGAGAGAGAGGGAGAGAGAGAGAGAGAGAGTATGTGGTTGTTGTGAGGTTTTATTTTGTTTCATGTTTTGCCACTGTTTCAGGCAGAAATCTATTACAAATTAAAATAGACTTTTGACTAATCATTTGGAAAATACATTCTTTTTTCCAAAGGTTAATTCTAATTTTTTATTGTGATATTATTACCATTTCCGCTTTTTTCTAAAATCCAAATTTTTAATATTAAATTTGCAAGTAGAAGGTTATCCTTGAACTATTAAAATCCAAAATCCAAGAATGTGATTATAACTTTGTCTAGCATGAGAATTTATGCCTCCAAACCACACACAAAATTTTATTAGTACAGTTTGTACTGTATGCTCCTACATTTCAGTCTGTCATGCCCTAAAAATGTGCTTTTTTATTTGGATAAGTAATATAAGTTATCCAATGGTTAAGGCTGTTTTATGTCCAATTTCCACTGTGTGGCTGTACAACTTGGGAATGTTTGATCAGTGTCAAACAAGGGTAGAAGTTTACCAACCATAGGTCCTTTAGCAGGGTATTGGGTGTCTGGGCTGTTTCTCACTGAGAATTTTATCCTTCTGTGTGCCTGTGTTTTACTTTACAAGTCCAAATAATAATTTTGTTCTAGTCTATAGCACCCTTGTCTTACATACATTTTAGTGCTTTTGACAGTGTTATTTTTAATGAACCCATAAAACTTACACTAAAAATAAAACATACACAATAATACAAGACACATATAGATATTCAGAACAATGCATTCACAGATGAATGGGTTGGTTCTATCACTGAGTAGCTCACTTACTAAGATTCTCTAGCAGATAACAGTTCTTCTATTCCTCATTGTCATGTAATTCACCCAAGTTAGAGAATCCTAAACACACACACACACACACACACACACACACACACACACACACACTCCAATTAGAAAACCAAAATCTGTCATGAATTCCATTGACAATTCCAGACAATTCCATTGATCAAGCTCATTACTAAAAAACAAGCCGTATCTTTGCATGTCAATTTTAAACTTCCTAGAAACACAAATTCCTTTAAAAGAACTGAAGTACAATACTGAAGCGTATGTAAAGAACAGACAGGGCATAGACCCGCTATGCATATTCAGCCTTCCCAGGAGCCGCTGTGAGGCTGTGAGCGAGGGAATCCTAGATACAAGCCATCAGCCTGGAATCTTCTTTTCCATGAATACTTTACTATGCCAGTTGCTGAGCCAGGTCTAAGGCATACAAAGAAGGACATCTTCTCCAGTGCCAGTACCAGGCACCTCTGACGAGAACAGAGATGTACATTGGGCATCCACACCTCGGAGGGTCATCCTCTAGCTGGACTGATGGTGGAAATAAATTTTGATTTCTACTTAGGACCAGTTTATTGCTTTTAGGGATCATTTCCCCACTAGCACATAGATATACATGCTCTTTTAAAATAATGTTTAACCTCCTTTTTAAAACTGTCTATTTATAAAACTCTAGAATTTTGGAAATGGATTTAAATGGGGATTTTCTAGCTCCAGAAAGTGGCTTAAGAAAATATTTTAAAAAACTATGGCATATAAGGGAATGTATAATTGTGAACAAAAACTTAATGGTTAATGATGGAAAAGTTATTAATATACAGTTATAAGGTTTATTATATTGCTTAACTAATGACATAGTATTCAAAATTCAAAGATAGAAGGTAATACACTGTGACACATGAAGCATTATAGTAACTGGCAGGTTTTGTTACTAATGTTACCTTAGCGGATGCTGGTCTTTGGCATACTGATACTCAGGAAAGACAGGCATCAGGGTGCTGCCTCAGCAGCCCCACAGCCTGGACTTAATTCACTGCCATCGGGAATACCATGAATGCTCTCTTTACAGCCACTGAAAACCTACCAGTCTCCTATTGCTCTTAACACAGATAACCTTGGGTCTTCTAAACCTTCCACCAATACCTGACCGATTCTCTGTATATGTCTTCCCTAGAGAGAGAGAATCTGAATGTGTCATGAAAGACTATCCATGACAAGGTATTTCTAATAGGAAGAACTCCAGTATCAGGCCATCTCCTTGACCTCTGATAAGCTTATAGATAGCCGCTTTCAGGTCACAGCTCCTTCCTGGGTTGATTCTACTGGAACCAGGGAGATAGAGTCACATGGGTCAAAGCTTACCATGAGTAAGACTATCTGGTACAAGAAAAATATTTTATTATATACATACCCATAAATGCCATCATTATATATTTGTAGATATAATCTATTATACTTCAATATGTTTAAAGATTATGTAATAAGCATTTGCTGTTCAGAAGCAAAATTATCTCTACTTTTCCTTTCAACAACTAGAACACAGTATTCTTTATTTAACAAACATTTCTTGAGTTCGTACTACATGGTAGACACTGATAGATATGGAGGATACAAGAAAATACAGACATAAAGCTTATGGTCTTGTAGTAGACATAAATGCAAATTGGAAAATTTAATTGTGTTATGCAGGCTATGACAGGGGAAACATAAGAATACTCTTGGGTCACATGGGACAGGCATTTAACTGTAACCTCGTCAATCTGGGAGGGCTACCCAAATATAATTACACATGAACCAACACATCCAAAATTGGAGTATGGGGGAGAAAAAAATGCAGAATAATGTCCAAGTTCTTGCTTTGAGTAACCAGATAGTTAATGGTGCCATTCATAGGAAGGGAAAAAAGATAAAAAGAAAATGAAAAACAGGAGAAAGAGCAAGACTTGGATGAAAATCATGCATTTAGTTTTGCACATGTTAAGTTTGAAGTACTTGAGTATCTCCAAGTGGAGAGGAACAGTGGGTAACAGTATGGATATGTAGTTATCCACAGTATGGACATATAGTTCTGAATCTAAAGAGATAAATCTATGCTGGAAATGAAGCTCTGGGATTCATCAGCTTATACAAGGTACTTGGAATCATGGGAGCGAATGAAATTATCCGGGGAGGATAGGTAGAATGAGAAAAAAAGACAGAAAACAGAACCCTGAGGAACATCCTTATGCAAGGGTCAAATGAGAAAAGAAACCCTGAGGCAGTAAAAGATTGGCTAGAGAGGAGACATAATAGGAAATGTAAGGAGTTGACAAGGCCAGTTGAATGACAGAAGTAGAAGCCATATTATATTGAATTGAGATGTGATTGGACAATGGAGGAATAGAGCCAGTAGGTGGAGACATTATTTCAATAAAAATATTTGGCTGTCAAAGGGAAGAAACAGATCGGGTAATAACTAGGGAAGAAGGTGGAGATTGAGAAAGATCTTAAAAAATGGAAGAGGCTTGTACACATTTTAAATACTGATAAAAAAAAAAGAAAGAAATCCAGGTAAGAGTGAGGATCTTTAGATACAGGAGAGGAGGTAAACAACCAATAGAGCAAAATCCTTGAAAGCAGGGTGAGCTGGGAGCCAGACAAGAGACAGAGGAATTAACTTCAGAAGGAAGGAGAGGATGTTGCCCATTGTGAAAAAAAAGAAAATAACAAAAAAAGAAAGAAAACAGGATGGTTTGTGAATGAAGGTACATATGTAATTTTGATAGTGGCAAATTTTCATCTTACTAATAATTTTTGTTTTATAATGTTTAAAAATCTATCCATAGCCAAGTTTTTATATAATGATCATTTATAAAACTTGTTTCACATTAATATTTTATTTAACATAATTCTTATATTTAAATGAATTTTCTTTTTCTGGGTAGTTTTTAGAATTTAGTATATTTAAAACATTGATTTGAAATATAAAGTATCCAGGTATTCAAGCACTTTGTATCACATACACATAAATAATTTCATTTTTATTTTTACCTTACCTAATGTCTACGTTTATAGTATACCCGTAGTTTGGCATTAGGGTTTTTCTCTAGTGGATGACAAATAATTTTAAATTTTAGCTGTGGACTTTAGATTTAGTTAGTAATATAAATAGCTCTAAAACTAGTATAAATAGCTTTAAAATGTAGCTTAAGCTGTCTTAACAGTTTAAGAAATAAAATAATAAAAATTCAGGAAAAAATATTTGCAAAAGTTATTTATTGCCTCATTTTTTCATAAGAAATACAAAAATTGGATACAATCTAAAATTTTAAGTCAGAATAGATGTATATATTATGACTGAAAAAATACATACCAATTGATACTATCATTCACAGAGGATTTAATATAAATATTTATATAACACTGATTGATAAACATAAACAGTATAAAAATTATGAATGTAACATCATTTTTATTATGTTAATATAAACATGCATTGAAAGATTTAGAATATTACTTGTTATTTGTTTTGATTCTTTATTTTCTACTTACCTATATTTTCTAAAGTAGGAAAGTGAAAGTAATAAACAGAAAAAATTAATATTATGTTTTTGAAAAAAATATTCTTGGATTTTTCTATTTTGAGGAAGATGTGGTTAGCTTATTTCTCATCTTTAAACTTTGAGATGATATGTGCACCTTGAGATAAATCTATTGTTGGATCTTAAAAGTCAGAACTGATCTTCACCTAGCCATCCATTTCTCTTTTGTGCTATAAAAATAATGTTCTTTTTCTTCTAAATTTTCCATTAATGTTTTCTGTTGTGAGAGTCAAAACATTTATATGTAATAAAGAGAGTATAGGCTAAATGCAAAGGCAAAAAAAAAAAGAGTCAGTTCCATTAGATTGAAGACTTGTAGTTAACATCAATCATCTCTTCTGCCTTTCTTCTTCTGGATCTTTCCAGCTGGAGCTCCCTATTTGTTCTGTGCCTTAAGTCAGAGGACAGTATGTACTCTACCTGTACTGGACCATTTTATTATTTGTTAGAATGTTTCCTATTGCTAGGTCATTTTGGGCAGGAAGTCATTGCCAGTTAGAAAGAGGCAGAAGAAAGAGCCAACATAATGTACTCAAAAAACGATGGTATTTGCAAATTGCACATAACAGTGTTATTTTAAACCAGCAAGAGCAGGGTTTGGTGGTGGCAACCACATCTACCCCAATGAGCGTGTCATTGAAGAGAACTAGGTATTTTAGGAGCCACAAGCAGACTGTACAATTAAGGTTAGGTGAAAGGATTGGGTAATCCTGCAATAGTCACTGTTACATAACACCCAGTTGCTGCCCAGGGATACGAGCGGTAACTGAATATTATAGCGGGAACCATTTGCTTTGCTGCAGCCAAGGGTCACTTGCTGTTTCCATTATAAACCTTGTTTTGTAGTTGGTTTATAACCCAGACAGTTTAATTCGCATCAGGCTGAAACCTGGCATTGAAATTAAAAGCCTAGAGGCACTTTTCTTTTTTTCTTTCTGTTTTCAAAAAGAAAATTTTGAGCTAGAAAGGACCAGGGAATCATCTAGTCTTTTATTTTACAGTTAAGAAGAGAGAAACATGGGAGAATAAGATGGACATAACGTCACACACTCACCAAGAGGCAAAATCAGACCTAGGACATAGATTTTTTTTCTGCCTCTCCAATGAAAACAAACCAAACCAAAACAAACCTACACTAATCTGTGTTAATTTAATGTCTTTTTAATGTAGAGAAGCAAGAGGAAACAGTTGCCAACTCTCTTACATTCGCCAGAGATCCCTCTTCATGAGTTGAAGTGACTTGCCCAGGGAAACACAGCTTGCTAAGTGGCAGGCCAGGAAAGAACACAAACCTGTTTTGTGACTATTTTGCTTTTTTATATCCATTTTCCTCCAGTCATATCAATTATTTATCCAATTGACTCATTTAATAGCCCCAAAGAACTGATTGCTAAACCATTGATAAATGGGGCACTAGTTTACTACATTCCCATGGTCATAAAATGTATCATAAATTGAATTGGAAAAGAAAAAAGGGTTATAAAGCCAGGTTCATATTTCTATAAAACCACAATTGGCTGAAAAGTGAGTTCAATCAGTCAACTGAACAGTCATTTTATCTCCATAATATCAAAGGAAAATTGTTGTGGTGGATTGTTTTTCTTTGATAAATTCCAACGATTATTTTGTCAATATTAAACTCAGAATATTTATATAAATGGAGTAAATACCATTTGTTGAACTATGTATTATTATATTCAGTTGGCTGGAGTTAGAAATTACATATACGAGCATACATCTTGACTTCATGCATAGCTGGTTTTCCTGAAATCCAACCCAGGAAGAACATTCTACATCATTATACCATGGCTCTGTATTTCAAAGTGATCTGCTCTCCCAGATCTGGAAAAGCACTCTATCACCGCAATGGAATGAGACTTTTTATAAGCTCATTCCTTAAAATCAGTATTCAAATTTCAAAATTTAGTTCTGTACCCAGGATACAGTCAGTACTCCCCTTCCTCTCTACCTTAACCTCTTTGTTTATCCCCGAGACACCTGAAACCTTTTGGAACATGTATTTTTCCTCTGATAGATGGTAAGTTCCTTTGAGCACAGGGACCATGCATTGTTTTTCATATTGACATTCCCTCTTTCAAACACCATAACCTGTACCAAGCCATTGTGCTTTTCATCTGAATATAAATCAAAATTTATATTATTTATGATGTTATTTACCTGGATATACACCTGTGCAAAGTCTAGAATTATTATACCAACTGTCATTATCTCCTATATAAGGATATGATGATATTCTGAATTAAGCCTAATTTAAGAGAGGAAAAAAGGAAAACGTTGAGGAACCTTAGACTTTGACTTTTGTTCACAAGTCAGAAATGAGTCGGATTATCGATTAGGATTCCAAGAGTATAATTTGATAAACTGAACCCAACCAAGAAACTTTGTCTCTTGTTTCTTATACATTTTTTCAGTACTTTTCAACTTTATTCCCCAAACTAAGATGTCACAATATGATTATGTTTTATTTATACTTTCTGTCTCTGGTCATTATTATACTTTAAGTTGATGACATTGACAGCCTGAAATTCCAGTAAACTAGGAAAACCATACTGAGAAATTGGGTGGTAATTGGCAAAAGGAAAGCATAATATGGAGAGAATTAGTTGAAAGCTGCTGTAATAATTTGGCTCTGTTAGGGCATTCATTTGTTTTGCATTTCTGGTCCAATGTATTATAACATTATTGGAGATGACTTCATAGGTCAAGTGTCAGTAAGAAACCTCATATTTTTATTTAGCATGAAGAGATCCAAATTTGCCAGAAAGTCAATATTTATCAGGGTCACTTCATTTAATATTTTTATTTTCTCCATAACCTAATGCCCATTTCTGGAGTTGACAACTTTAGTCAGTGGTTTAGTTATTCTCATTTGGTCGGAAATGGTGTGTGCCACCAACCTAACTTCTTGTTGCTAGGAGTGAGACTGGGCTAAAGATGCTTTTTTCACTGAATAGCATGTCTCTGTGGTTTAAAAACATGGTATTAGTGGACTTCTTGGCATTACTGTCAAGTTTCAGTGATGTTAAGGGTCCTATTTTCGGAGTTTGGGGCTGTCCAGTTGAGCATTTATATCTTGTAGGAAGCACGTGTCTTTATGAAAAATCCATGAGCAGACATTCAAATTCCATAGTAATGAAAACCTGAAAACATTACAGGGAGCTTGACATGCAACTAAAATTCTCTGTGCTATTTAGTTTCCAAGTCATTAAAAAGGAAAATTGGTTTGAGATGAAATGAAAACTATGCAGAATTCTTGTTGTAAATCTGAACTCAAGTCAATGGCTGATGAAGTTGGAAAAATGGAGACCCATGTTCGCAAATGACCATTATTTGTCTCTTGTGTATACCTACCCAAGCATTGCTTTTCTATAATCACAGAAGTATCAGAACATGCATTCAACTCCATTCTACCCATATTTGCAGCCTGTATGAAATTGCACCTTGTGATTGCTAGGAACCTGTGTGCTTTCCACAATGCTGATGAATAATTCTACATAAAATGTGTCTTCTGAAAGAGAATTTAGTCATTACACAACTGTTCAATCATATACACATAAACGAGTATCTTCACATATTTAAATATTAGGTGAATATATTTATCCCAATTTTCTGTCCAAATATTTAGAATTGTTCCATTGTATATTACATTCTATTATTACTGTTACTAATGCTACCTTATATATTTAGTTTAGCCTCCAAACAGTTTCATATCCATCATCAAATTTTCATCTCTTTGTATTTTTGTTTTTCATTCTGGGAGATTTTCCTTGATGTGACAGGGTCTTCTATCAGGACTATTCTTTTATTCAGCCCCTTTATGAATAATTTTATTTTCCACAATCATGGTTTTAAAATGCTTTTTTATTTCTATAAGCATAGTTTTAAATTCCAGGAAACTTACTGGTTCTCTGGCTTTTCTTTTTTCACAGCAGTATGTTTTTGTTTTATTGATGCAATATTCTCTGGAATCTTGTTGAGAATAATTGTTTTAAATTTCTCTTTCATGAGAATTCTCTTTCCTAGGTTATTAGTTTCCTTCTTTGTTCTCATTGATTTTCTTCAAATACTAGATGATCTATAGTGGTTTGTTAATGCATATGGATAGAAGAGAGAAGGGAGGGAAAAAGAAAGATAAGAAAATGGCATGTTGATTTCTCCATTGACTAGGTTAATTATTCCTCCCAAAATCTACATTGTGGTATTTCACGTATGTGGGAAAGGCAAAGTTGTGACTCATACTTATGGGTGCATTCTAAAGAAAAGGTTAATTTGACTTCCTAAATCTATATACTTTGATTCAGCAATTCTATTTCTAGACACTTACACTAAGGGAATAATCAAGATTATATGTATACAATACAGAATTGCACACCAGAAATCTATATAATTTTACTAACAATTGTCACCCCAATAAATTTAAAAAACATAAAATAAAAATATAAATATCCTTGGTCCTCAAAAAAAATATATATGTATAAAGGACTAGCACAAGAATATTCATTACAGTCATAATGCAAGAATAAAAGAATGCAATGTGTTCTTTTTGGGGTTTTAAAGAGGCCTTCTAATATTTTGCCTCAAAAGTTGATGTTTGTTGTAGGTTTTCTCCTTGATCAGATTATGGAAATTCTCTTTTATTCCTAGTTTACTCATAGTTTTTAAGATCATAAACACTTGTTAAATTTTAGCATTTTTTTTCTGAGCTGATTATATGTCTCCCTTTCTCTTCCTTTTTGTTATTAAAGTTACATTTAAAAATTTTTTCTTAGATATTTTTAACAATGTGGAATTTCTTGATCGTAATATGACCATGGATTAAGATTCTCAAAGTATTTTTTCGCCAAAATATTGCTTAGAATATTTGCATATATGTTCATGACCTTCAAATTTTTCTTTCTCATATTTGTTTGTTGGGTGTGGTAGGCAGAAAATGCCCCCCCCCTTCCCCAAAAGATTTCCATGTCCTAACACCTGTAATCTGTGGACAGTCTATGTTACTTGGGAAAAGGGATTTTGTCAATATGATTAACATTAAAGATCTCTAGATGGGAAGGTTATCTGGATTACCCAGGTGGATGCAATCTAATCATATCAGTTTTTAAAAGCAGAGAAAATTTCCCAGCTGTGGAGAACTAAAGAGATGTAGAAAGAAGAGGAAGATAGAGATGGAGGAAGGAGGCTATGAGTGAAGAAATATGGGCAACCTCTAAAATCAATTCTTCCTTAAACCCCAGAAAGGAACACAGCTCTGTCCACACCTTAATCTTACTCTGGTGAGATCCGTGTCAGACTTCTGACCTCTAGAAATGTAAGGTAATAAATATGCATTGTTTTATCCAACTAAATTTGTGGTAATTTGTTACAGCAAAAACAGAAAATTAATATATCTGTTTGTTATTAAGATCATACTTGGCTTATAAGATCAAATGGGATTCTTTTCCGTTTATTTCCATTTTCTGGAAGAATCTGTATAAGACCGGAATGAGACACTAAAAGAAGGTTTAGTAAAACTTTTTCTTTAAAATTATCTGGGCATACTACTGGCTTTGTAAAGGTTTTCTTTTCATTTCTTTTAATATTGGTTCAATTTTAAATTGTTGTAAGATTTGAAGGGAAAGAAAAAGTTTTCTTCAACCCTCTTAGGGTCTCTGGCTGGATCTGAAAGTTAAACTGACAAAGACGGATTAACAGGAGAAAAGCAAACAAACGTATTTAATGTAAGATTTACATGACACAAAAGCCTTGTAAGAAAACAAAGATTTGAAGAAACAGATAAACCTGAGTATTTCTATACTAGGTTTGTTGAAGAATGAACAGTCATGTAAGATATAATAGGTCAGAGGGCAAATAAATGTAGTAAACTGGGGGGAATTTAGCAAGTTCTATTTGTTAGAATTCTTCTTGGTGTCCCTTTGTCATTGGAATAAAGATACTCCTTTCCTCTGGGAATAGGGATGACACCACACATATGAGGGTTTTATGTCCTGTTAAGGGAAAGAGGGTCAAGGGGAAGGTCAGAGTGACCTTCCTACTTCTGCCATTTGCTCAAACTCTTTTAGCTTAAAATATTCAATATGCCAAAATGCCATATTTTGGGGTAAGGTATCTTGAACTTTATCCAATTAATCTTATTATAAAATTAACCTTATTATTATAAGATTGTTCTCTTGTTTTACTTTGTTTCCAGGAATTTCAAATTTTCTTCTATCCAAACATAAAGTTTCATAGTAGTCTGATATTATCTTTTTAATCTCTGCTCTATCTTTAGTTATGTTATCTCTTCCATTACTATTTATTTGGCTATATCTCCTTTTTTGTCTGTTTTTTTTCTTTTTTCTTTTTTTTTGGTTTAACAATTCATCAGTAATTTACCTATTTTGTACATAAATTTTTTCAATTTCTTACTTTTATGCAACTTTAGTCTTCCTTTGGGAGTAATTTCCTTTTAAGCTGAAAGCTAAGTTTTACTCTTAGAACTTAGTTTACTGAACTTCTGTTAAGGTTAAAACTCTCAGTTTCTACTTACGTAAACAGGTTTTTATCTTTCCCTTGTTATTGAAAGAGAGTTTGACTGGTTATAAAATTCTAGATTGACAATTTTATCATTTCACTGTGTCCTGACATCTGTTGTTGCTGTTGAGATATCCACTGTTCAATTTTTTGCTTTTGAGATTTGTTTATTCTCTCAGATTGCTTTTATGAACTTCTCTTTGTATCTAGAATTCTAAAGCTTTAATGGAAGGTGCATAAATATAGATTGATTTTTATTTATCCCATTTGTATACCTTGTGCTTCCTCTGTAAATTCTTACCTTTCATCATTTTTAGAAAATTCTTTGTTATTATCTTTTCCCAAGTTGGCTCTGCTGTACAATTTCTATTCTCTTTTTAAACTATGATGATATAAGTTGTAGATCATCTTATTCTATCTTCCCTATATTTTAACTTTGCTTCAGTAACTTTTATTTTTTTGTCTTTGTGCTGTATTTTCAATATTTTTTATGAAGAAACTTTCAGTTTCCTTAGTGACTCTTCATCTGTATTAATCTGATCACCTCCTACATTTTTAAAGATTATATTTTCATTCTTAAAGGTGTATTTTGTTGAAATCTGCTTGCTAATTTAGAAGACATTTTGCCTTTCATTTAAAAAAATATTGTATACATATGTCTTATATCTAGTGATTTCAATATCTTCAGTCCTTGGGATATATATCTATTATTTGTTGATTCTATTGACTCTTACCAGTGATAGGTGGCTTTCTTTTGCTGTGATCTTGATCAGAGATCATATTTTGGCTGACATAAACAAATAAAAATCTTGAGGGTTAATTCAACAATGAGGTTCTGCTTTTACCCTATCAGAAATAGAAATAGAAATTTGTGAGAATACACATTGCTAACACAGATGTTTTTAAAGGAGAAAAACTTGAATAGTTACTGCTTGCAAGAGTTGAATATGTTAAATTACAAGGTTTCTTATAAACAAGATTACGTAGGAGGATAAAGCTTAACACATGTTCTTAATGTGTTTTGATTCTACTTTAAGTTTAAGCCACTGCCACAGCAGTTACAGAAAAAAAATCAGTGAAGTCTTAGATTGAGTTTGTTATTTCAAAACTAGTTGGTAGCCTTAATCTCTTACAAGTAACAATTAAAAACAAGTATTTTACAAAAAAAGATTAACAAATGTACTTTCTTACTAGAAATAAAATATAAACTGGAAACTCCTTAGACAAGAACTCAAACTTTATGATGACAAGATACAGGCTAAGTGTAGACTTATCTTAAATTTTATGGAAACAAATATGCAAATATTTCCTAACTTTTTCTTATCCACTTGATAAAATATAACAGCTATATGAAAGCTTTGCCTTTTCAAAGTAGTTATATAAACATACAGCTTTGGAAAGACCAAAATCGTTAGAAGTTCTTTTTGTTGAGTTATAATCTATCACCTACTCAGAACCTGCTCAAATTGATGCAATGCTTTGCTTATGGCATGAAGTCCCTCTCTCCCTTGATGCCATTTGATTACTCTCTTTCCCTCTACCTTAACCTCAGATACTTTACAGACTCTCCCTGTCCTCAAAAGACACCAAGATCGTACACACCAATCTCATTATGCTGGGTAACTCTACTGGATACTTCAGCCCAAGTCACCATCTTACCTACTCCTGTAGGGAGAAGCAGGTACCCAGATTCAGTGAATGGGGTTCGTACATAGTTCACAGTGGCAAATGGAAGCTAATGTGACCTTGTAGTTTGAGGAATTTGGGCCAATTCAGTGTACTGTTGTTGCTATTTCTATGTCCACACATACATCCTCGTCCCAAAAGTGCCAAGGGATTCTCCCAATCACGGAAGAGCTGCATGTAGAGAAATCCTAATGGAACACACGGCCCTAGTGACATCTTTGAGCTCAAGTTTCGTTGACAAGTTTCAGTCAGTTGGGGTCTCTAACAATGGAAGGCAGCCTCTACCCTGAGGGACCATTTAAGGTCCCAGACTCATTGTCTCTGGCATTGTTACCAGCTACAATTGTTTTGAAGCAAGCTACTAGCTTGCTACTAGGCTCTTGGCAAAGTTAAACACATGATCCATTGAAGCCTTGTGATTCTCTGGCCTGATATTCCCATTTTGGGGATGGGTCAACTAGGACTCAATGACTGACAAGGTGGGAAAGGCTCAGTAAGCCTACCTTGCCAGGTGAAAATGACCTTCAAGAGCATAATCAGACTGGTCCCAGCAGCATCTCAGCATGATATGTAAAAAGGAGCAGCTGCTCTCTGAGGGAAATTTCATCTCCCATTCTGTTTCCTGAAGTGATGCCTCAGGTTCAATGGGGCTCTCAAATCATAGAGGTTTTCCTAAATGCCTGGTCTGGTTCACTGATGGTGAACATCTATGTTTATTATGGTTTGGCCTAAGTAATTCACCTTCTAGGAATTTAGAGTACCAGTATATTGATGTGTGTGCATAAAGCCATATTTGTAAAGATGTTTACTGCAACATTATTTAGGAAAGAAAATGACAAGGAACTACTAAAAATCTCTCATTTAGGGGACCAGACAGAGAAATTAGTTGTTCCTCACAAGCCATGGCAAATGTGTGTTTTTTCCCCAAAAAACATGACAAAAATAATGTTAACAATGTTTTGTTTTTATGGACAGTGAGTATTTCCTCAGTGTTATATAAAGTGTGAATAAAAGCATGTTTTGGGTACCTTTTGCATTTATTGACCAGCTACATACAACCTAACAAATAATGGTGTGCTTGTTTAGCAAAGGCAACTTTAAGGCAAGACCCTTAGCCTCCTCCCTCAAACCCCTAACTCTCTGGTCCCACAAAAATATCACTCCTATGGTCCCCCATGCAAATTCTGGTTTCAAGATTTATTATTGTGTGAAAGCACAAGGAGCTGAAAAATGTAAAATTTATCATTTTCATGTAAAAAATAGCATAAATAAAAATGTTTGCATGGACTAACTCTGAAAGAAAACACAAAACATGGTAATCGGGTTGCCTTTGAGGAGAGGACAGGGGAAATCCCAAAAGTCTCTTGTGAAAATCAGTCTTATTTTCATTGCTATATATAAAGAAACATACTTAGGTAAAGAAGTAGTATCTCTGGGTGGTGAAAATCAAAAGCACTATTTATTTATTTACTGCCTGTTACTTATTTTGCATTATTGCTACAAGAATTTGAATTTATTCCAAGACCCCCCCAAAATTAAAAATAGTTTGAAAAGCATCATCCAGCAACAACATAGGAGAAGAAATCCATGTTTTGGAAGCTATGAGAGCAACAAAAATTGTAATATATGTTGGTGAAAAGAAAAATATAATCCTGACTATAAACCTGTATGCTGAAATTAGAATAAGGGAGAGGTAAAAATGACACACAACTAGAAAGACAAATGACCGGCAGAGAAAATAAATTTAGATGCAAAATTACCTGTCAGAAAATTTCTCAGAATATATAACCAAATGGAAATTCAAAGACCAACCCCACAATACCTTGCTTTTATTATTTATTTTGATGTCCTCTTAGATACAAGGATATGACTAATCAAAGAAACAAACAGTATTATAACAAGAAGTTCTCCGTTCCATTCATTAGGTTTGAATGGCTGTGTTTCTCCCAGAATCCTATCTGGACTAGCCTCTGTCATTATCATACCATACAGACAGACAGATGTCTCTGGGGCTTTTGGTGGGGATTCTTTTATTCCCAGAGCACTTTGAAGGATTTGAGATGGAGAACACTGTGCACTTGCCTCTGTACGTCTTCCAGACAGTGGAGAATCTGTTTGGGAGCAGCAGCTTGGAGTTCATCTTCTGGGGCCTGTGAAAATATCTTTTGCCTTTGTAAATTGGTGAACTGAAAAAAATAAAAAATACCTTCAATCACTGGATTGGTATTATATACTACCAGTACTCTGAATGTTTATAGTAATCCACACAAACCAGATTATAAAACTCCAAGAATGTAAGGTAGATCCTTTATCTTTCAGTAAAACAGTACCTCTTAAAACAGTTATTTTATTCCATCCTTTGGTTGTTGCTAATGGCAACAGAAAGAATGCACTGGAGTGTCATAATAATCCTCCATTAAATCCCTAGTGTTTCAATTTTAATGCTATAATTCAAGAGCTGACAAAAGCCCATTGAGTGCATCTATGGGGTGGAAAACAGGCGGGCCCATTTTCTCAGGGGTGATGCTATAGCAACATGGAATGAATTTGGGGTCAGAGAACAAGCAGTCTCCATGCTTTGTTTGCATTTCCTGGCTAAAAGTGGAATACAACATTATAAATTTTACCCAACTAAGTCGTTATTTTGAGCGGCAGGAAGATAGCTCCCTTCGTAGTGCTGTTTACGTTGAAAACAGAAGGTAACAAAACCAGAACTGGAAGAAAGACATGCCGACAAATATGTTATGAAATGACTCTCAAAGTGACCACTTTAGAAACCCCTAGAGCCTTCCTCCGCTTGACATCCAACCCCTCTCTCCTGGACAGATGATGCTTTTTAGAACATGGAGAAGTATTACAATTCCCCAAATGCCTTTTAAAAAACAGGAGACAAAAGAGTCTGATTGGCAGTCCCTGAATGTGACTCCCTTACAGTCATGCAAGACATGGCAAAGTAGGGCGTTGTTGATGACGTCAGATCTTTATAATGGTACTTTTGTTTTAGTGGGAGGATATTTTTTCTACTAGAAAACAAATACACCTGAATCACAATTGCCCATTGTGCGGCAAAAGGCAGAAACAAACAAACAAAAAAAGCCCTACATAATTCCCAGAAGTTTGTGCTGCCAACTTTTCTTTCCCTAGGCATCTGCGTTTTCATTTTTGGTTTTAGTGTTGAACTTCAGCATAATTGAGTTGGTGTCCAATATGTAAAATTCTACATTTGGAGTGGTTATCCAATAAGGTGTGTTTAATTACGGACTTCATTGACAGTGGCTAACAATATACAAAAATGAAGGATGTTACGTTTTCAAGGGCTGTCATAGACGAATACATCTGAAAACCAGGTAGCTCAGCAAAACTCAAAGCTGTTCCTTCTTTTCCAGGCCCTCAGTGTCTCATCTCAATAATTAAAAATCCTTGCCCCTCTTAACCTCTCATAACCTCTAGTACCTGTACCTCTTGCAATTCATCCTAAATATAATGGCAATATTAATCATATTCCTAAAACAATAACAAAATTTCTTCCCCTATTCAAAAATATTGGATGCTTATAGAATTAAATTCATATTCCTCTAGTTTAACTCTGCTATTATAGGTGAGCCAAATTGTGTTAACTTGCTGTTCCATTAATATATCTTACTTATACTTTCCTCATGGTATATTTAGTTAATGGACCCTCCCTAGACATTTTCCTATCATTATTCTGCATCCTTTAAGCTCTGTTTAAATGTCATCTTTTCCAGGAAGCCTTCCAGAATCACTCCATATAGAAAATCACTCCACAGTTCACATGGCACATGTAGAAGTGTCTTTGGGAACTTATTTATTTTAATAATCTGTCTGACTATTTTCCCCTAAAGACAGGGGCTACATACTTAATTATTTTTCTTTCACTCATTTCACACTTGGAAAGAAATGTTCTTTAAAAAAAAATTCTCTGAACTACATTGCTTACCTGGTTTTGCTGACTAGGTACGCCAAGTATGATATTATTACAAAGGGAAGCTATGGAATAAAAAATATTAATAAGTAATATATTATGATCAAGGGTTAAATACCTTAAATGAAAGAATGGTTTAGCATAAAAAGAAAAATAAAGGATAGGTTAGGTTATTCTGCATGAAACAAACAAAAACACCCCAAATCTGAGTAGTTTATCATTATAATAATTAAAATTTTCTCATGTTACCCATCCAACGAACACTGGCAAAGAGATTCTGCTCATCATAGTCACTGAGGGACCCAGGCGCTTGGAAGCACCTTCTCTACACATGTTGACACAATCACTGAGGCAGAAGAAGGGAACTTGGTGAACTACACCACACTGGCCTTGAAAATTTCTCTCCAGAAGTAACACACATCTCTTCTTCTCACACTGCATAAGTCAAAGCAAGTCACATGGCCAACCTGACTTACAGAGGACAAAAAAGTGCAATCTTATGTGCTTTCAGAAATGGAGACATTTTGAAATGTTTGGAGAATACCATTAGTCACTACTGCCCCTCATTTTCCCAAGAGTTGGGGAAAAACAAAAGCAGTACATTTCAAAATTTACTTAAAAACAGAAAAATACTTAAAATTAGAAAACTCTCTAAGGTTGATTGAAGATATCTTTCAATAATCTTAGCAAACAACTTCCCTCTGGTGAAATTTTAGATATTTTCCCCTTAAGATTAGATTAAAGACAAAAATGCTTATTATCATTACTATTGATCAATACAAACGCAAGTCACCGCCAACACAATAAGACATAAAAAAGAAACTGAGGTAAAACGTTTGGAAAAGAAGAGAAAAAAAAACACTATCATTTCTAAAAGTATGATATAAATTGTTCAAACTGCTACCTTTTGATTTTTCTATCAGAATTCTTAATAATTATGAGCAAATTTACCATAAAAATTACTTTTAAAACCAAAAGTATAACATCAGTGGCCTGTGGAATAATAGGAAATCAACTAACATTTGGGTACCAGAACTCTTAGACAGACGAGAGAGTAGCAGCAGAAAAATTATTTGAGAAAATATTGGTTGGGAAATTTCAAAATATTATTTAAAAAAATCCATCCATAATTATAAGAATCTAAGCAAACACCAAGTGGGGTGGGACGGGGCAGGAGAGGGGGGCCTTGGGCATGTTAAACTGCTGAAAGCCAAAGTTAAACAGAACATAAAAAGAGCAAAGAGGACAAATACACATTAACTACAGGGGCCAACAATAAGAAGGCTGACCTCTCATGAGAAACAATGAAAATTAGAAGACAATGGAACGACACCTTTAAACATAAAAACAAAAATATAAAATGTGTCCATGTAGAAAAGTACTGATCAGCAGATATGCACTACAAGAAATGCTAGAGGAAGGTTTTTTTTTTGGCTAAAGATAAATGATACCAGACGAAAATTTGATTATCCAAGAAGTAGTTGAAATATTAAATATTGTGATAAATTTTATGAAAATAAATATGCAAATTAGAAGAAAGGGATGAACTTTAGTTGAGAAAAATAAATCAAACTGACAAAAATGAAAGAAAAAAATTGAATAGTCCTATTAAATAAATAGAATTCATAATTAAACAGGTAGTCAAAATGTACAAACTTTAAGTTACACAATAAGTAAGTCATGGGGAGGTAATGTACAGCATGTATTCATGTTACAGGTCATGTTCCCCAGAAAGTTGACTCTGAGTTGGAACTTAGTATACAGAAAGTATGGGGAGAATTGGTGTCAGGATTAACACCTGTGCAGAATGGGAAGGAATCAGAATTAGTCCAAAGGAGAAGTTGGGCTGTAATGCAGTAATAACAAGAACTAAGGCAAGTCCAAGGGGAGCCCTAAAGCTGGAACAGCCCTTTAGATATATACCGAGCTGGGGAAAGGGGACCAGGCTTTCACACCCCACATCAACTAGTCTTGGGATGCATCTTGCCATCTGGAGAAAGAATGATCTTGACCAATGTGGCCTCTTCAGGAAATAGCACACCCTAGAGATGACTGACAGCTGAGCGCTCTCAGTCAGCAACAGGTGAGAGGATTAGTCCTTCTTTCCTGGAAGGGGAGTCTGGGCAGTGTAGCACAGCACCCACTACTGCACACTCTTACATGGCTTGGATCCTCTGGCTTCATCTAAGCCTTGAAAGTCATTCCTCCAGGACTCTGGTGGGTCTCTTTCCTAGGGTAAACTTGTTAGAGAAAAGTTAATGGGGAAAACTACAACTTTCCCTGATGCAGGTGGCTTGAGGCTATAACTGGGATGTCACTGTCTCCTTCCTCCACAATCTATTTTAGATTCTCTTCTCCACAGCCAGCTTTGTGCTGGTGGGGTGACTCAAAGTCATATGTGATTGTCTAAACCCCTGGTCATCAAGCTCTTCTAAGACTGTGGCTACAGTATTTGTCCATTTACCATCAAAATTGGGCAAAGAAATACTAAAAGATAACCAAGTGCCAAACACATCCCTCCCTGTCCCATGTGTCATAAATACTTTCCTCCTGATGTGATCCATTGCCTCTATCAATATGGTGTTCCACCCCATGCCCACTAGCTCCTTGGCAGGAGAAGTGGGCATAAATCATAGCTTATATCTTGCGGGTAGATGTTTCCTACACCAGGAACCAGGATCACTAAACACAGAAGTCAGAATTTCAGAAAAAGAATGCAGAAGCTCCCTATGGGTCATTTTACTTTCATCCATTGGTTCCTGGCACCATGTATCTTATCTAATGGGGCACAGTGCCATATAATGGCCATTGATTTGAGTATATACTGCTTCCTGGAAGATGATCCCCTACCCTGAATGCTATCATTTTCGAGCTTGTGCCTTATATGTGTCATCTGTAAGCTCTTCAATGCCTGCTGCTTTCACATGCTGTAGTACCTGACAGGACCAGTGGATCTCATTATTGAGAGCTCACTGTTGCACCTCCTTTACTATCACGTGAGTATCTCAGTCCAGGATTTCTGAACAGCGGCATATTGACATTTTGGGCAAGATAATTTTGCTGTGGGGAGCTGTATAGCGTGCTTTGTAGGATGTTTAACAGCAGCTCTGGCCTCTAGCCACTAGATGTCAGTAGCATCCTCCCAGTTGTGACAACCCAATAGGTCTTCTGACATTGCCAAATGTCCCCTGGGGGGAGGGGAGAATTGCCCCTGGTTAAGAACTACTCCCACTCCCTTAGTCTGATGCAATGTTATATGTGATCCCATGAGGGTGGATTAAACTTTTGTAATCCCATGGATAATGGTGCTGAGGTTTTTCAAACAGGAAGGGCAAATTCATACCTAAAATAGGTACAGATATAAAAATTGTTACTCCAAAATGAATCGCTGCCTCTTCCAGGAGGAAGGGAGTCCAGTGTATTCAACTTGTCACCAGGGGGCTGGTTGGCTTCTTGAAGGGATCGTGCTATATTTAGAGGTTAGCCCTGGTCTCTCTTGCCGACTGCTGGTCATTCAGCGTGGCACAAGTTATACCACTTAGTAAATGGGACCTCATGTGGTGGTGCCCAGGCACAGCCTCCATCCCTGACACCATGGTTATTCTGTTCATTGTGCCCAGGACTCAAGCACTGGAGTCTCTGATGACAGAGAGATGGCGACGCACTGGCTGACATTTTGTCTACTATGATCCCTTGGCTGTTTAATGCCTGTTTCAGGGTAGATGCTCTCTAGTGGATGTTAATATGCAGTACAAAGATCTTCACGCTTTGTGTCACTCCCATTAGTCCAGCCACATAACATGACCATCCTTTTGTCCCTGATCTTCCCATCTTTCTCCTTCCTATCGTGATTCCCCGAAAATAAGACCTAGCTGGACCATCAGCTCTAATGCGTCTTTTGGAGCAAAAATTAATATAAAACTTGGTCTTATTTGACTATAAGACCAGGTATAATATAATATAATATAATACAATAAGGTCTTATATTAATTTTTGCTCCAAAAGACGCATTAGAGCTGACTGTCTGGCTAGGTCTTATTTTTGGTGAAACAGGGTAACTATTTGCCACCCATGAATTTGCATAGATTTCAATCTTGGGCCTAAAGAGGATTTCAGTTGTGCCACCTGGAGCTTTGCTTATCGGGAAGGTTTCCCCCCACCACTGTGTTGCAAGGCCCCTGTGGACAGCAGCTGTAGTGAAATCCCAATTCATTTTTAGCTTGCACACACATACTGAGCTGATGGTTTATAAACCAGCTTTGCTCTTTTCTCCCTCTGACAGCTGTTACAAGACATCCCCTATGCAGCACAGGGAAAGGCTGTTCAGAGATCTTGCCTGGTACAACTGTAGCGGATGAAATGGAAGTTTGGGCCTCCAGGTTGTGCTGCTTACTTGGGCCTTCTTGCGCTACTTGTGCCTCATCTTGGATGCACCATTTTCATCCTAAGACTTGGTGGCTCAGATAAAGTGTATAATTTGACCTCTTGGATTCTTATTTCATCTCTAAAGTAAAAGGTTGAATGAAATAAACTATAACGTCTCTTCCAATTCTAGAATTTTATGAAAGGAAGCATAATTTTGTATTTTAAATGATAGAATGTTGGCAGCGATAAGGACCATGGTTCATTACCTGGCCTTATCTATGAAAACCAAAAATTCCCCTTTGTAGGACCATCCTGACCAATTAAATCATCACTACTAGGAGGAAACCAATGTTTCCAAAGCCAATAAAAATCCCTGTGCCCATAATAGCTACATTGTTTCAAGTGGTCACCACTCAGTTTCTTGTATCAACTTGTACATCATCTACACACCGAATATGCAGTAAATGCTATATTTAGAATTATAGAATACAAGGTTTCCATTGAAAAAACCTTAAAAATGAACTACCTGAGTCCGCTGGCCACATACAGCCTGATCTGTCAGTGGGAAAACTCAGGTACATTGGTCCTGCTTGGGATCCCTGTGGTCTTGAATACTTTGGTAGACTTTAGTCAGATCTGCAAGACAAGAGAAGATTCAAGAATGGATTCACTAAGCAATCAGTGAAAGCCAATTGAGTAAGTCCAAAGACACTTTGAGATGGGAGACTGTGAGGCATAAGGATTGCTGCTTAATTTATTTGCAACTGAAAAACTATTTTAAAGTTAATTAAATGCACTATGAGAAAACTAATATTGTAATTAAGCAGATTGTATTAGGGTTCTTCAGAGAAAAAGAACCCATAGGATGTATATGTATATATAGAAAGAGATTTATTTTAAGGAATTGGCTCATGTGATTATGGAGGTTGTGAAGTCCAAACTACGCAGAATGGGCCAGTGGACTATAAACCCACAGCCAAAGTTGCAGTTCAAGTCCAAAGGCCATTGCTGCAGAATTCCCTCTTGCTCAGGGGAGCTGTCTTTTGTTCTATTCAAGCCTTCATCTGATTGCATGGGGCCCATCCACATTATGGAGGGCAATCTGCTATGCTCAAAGTCCACTGATTTAAATGTTGATCTCCTCTAAAAACACCCTTATGGAAACATCCAGCATAATGTTTGATCATATATTTGGGCACTTTGCCCCAGCCAAGTTGACACATAAAATTAACCATTAAAGAGATTGCAAAATAAATTAGAATTGTTTTAAAAAACAAACTTTGTTCAAGCCACAACATAATCGGATACTACAGTATATATCATTTAGGCAATTTTTAGAAGGTTGGCTAACATTTTGAAACCCTCAAGTGACAGCAAATTAATGAAGGGCTGCTTAAGTAGTGATAGTTACTACAGTTTTCCTTATTTTCAAATACATAATTTCTATTGCTAAATGTGGCCTGTGAATACTTTTTGTTTTGTATTTGACCATTTGGAATAAAGTTTGCTCACCACGAATTTAGTATAATCCTTCACTTTTTTTAAGATGAGAAAACCAAGGTCCTGAGAAATCTATGGTATATATGGTGGAGATTTTAATGTTAATCTTTGTAATACTGATTTTTTTTCTAAAGGTTTATTCAAATAAACAAGGTGAACAATGAATCATATTGTCCTTATTTATTAATATATACCTAAGTATAGTGGGACCTTTTAATGCCATTGCTAATACAAGTTGTGCATTATATAAGAAAATTTCAATGTCCAGTCCAATGCCAACACATGCATTACTCACATTCACCTCTTTCTGGTCATAACACTTTTTGTCAGACTTTTAGAAAATGATTAAGGTTAGGTCTTATTTTATTTGTTTTTGCTATCTGATTAATTAAAGAAAAAAAGCACAAATGACAAGATACACCTAAATACCCTCTTAAAACTACTTAAAATTTTTGAAATCTTAAACTGAATGGTATCTAAATTTTACCCACACATAATTGTCCTCATAATTGTGCTGCTAACAAATATCAGTAATTGGAAAATTGTTGTAAAATGTGATTTTAGCAAGCTTATCTTCCACAGAAACATGTAAATCTTTGCACAATTTTCAAAGTGCTAATTCTATTTCAGTGAAAATGACTTACCTACTATATATGCCTTTTAATTAACATTTAAAAAAATATAGAGAAAGAGATTTTTTTGTGGCAAAAATTAATGCAGAGCCTCTTTTGCAAATGCTCTAGTATTCCTTTCCTGTTCTGGTGATATTTTAAATTTTAAAAATAAAATAATGGTTTGTCAAATGAAAAGAAAAACCACTATCTTCTCTTCTTTAAATTTTCAAAATTAGCTCAAAAAAAAAATCTATTGTAGCCAATGTTCAAAAAAAATTACAAAAGTAGTATGAGTTTGTTGAAACTATATTCAATAGTAGAGGAGCATATGGAGTAAAAAGAGAAAACAGCAATCCCCTTGCCCTTAAAATCAGGAATTCACATTGATATGCCTCTTTTTTCATATTTCCTTTTATGCACTGTAAGCACTTTATAACTATATATTATTTCCTGATACAATCTTGGAACCATACTATATACATATGATATTATAACCCATTTTTCCTAGCCAACAAAAGATCATGAATATTCATTTACGTCTATACATTCAGATATAATTTATTCTTTATAATGACTGTATAATATGCTGTAGTGTGAATATAACACAATTTGTCTAATGATTCCACTATTGATTATTTCTAGGTATTAATTATCATAAATGATGTTATCATAAATGAACATACTTGTCTATCCTTGTGCCCTTTACATACTTGTATCCTTTACATGATTGTCTCTTTAGACTGGATTTCTACAAAAGCCACAACTATGTCAAAGGGTGTGAAAATTTTACGTTTTGTTATTTATTATCAAATTTCTTGCCAAATAATCTGTACTAATTCTCCCATGAACTGTGTGTAAGAGTACCCTTTCCCTACAAATGTGAAAATTATATCTTTTAATATAGTTAGAATACGTAACATATTTTTTTGAAATTGAAAATTGTTTAATGTAATATGCCTCCACAATGCAACAGTAACTGTTTTTAAAAGCCCCAAATTTTAAGACTTAATTGTAACCATTCTTTCATGCTCTTTTTTCATCCATGTTATTTTATTTCTATGTAGGATCAGTATATACTCATCCAATGTTATCAGTCAATGCTTTTAAAACTCATACTTCCTAGTAATCAGGATCTATATGCCTATCCTTACAATTGTTTTTTTGTAATTTGACTCCAGCATGAAATTGAATGGCTGATCCCATACAACAACAGTCAATTAGTGGATCTGAAACCTGCCAGGCTTGGATGGATCTTGAGATTATAAATGCTAAGCGAAATAAGCCAGCCTGAAAAAACAGAAAACCGTATGATTTCACTGATATGTGGCATATAAACCCAAAACAACAAAAGAACAAGACAAACAAATAAGAAACAAAAACTCGTAGACACAGACAATAGTTTAGTGGTTACCAGAGGATAAAGAGGGAGGGAGGAGGTAGATGAGGGTAAAGGGGGTCAAATATATGGTGATGGAAGGAGAACTGACTCTGGGTGGTGAACACACAATGTGATTTATAGATGATGTAATACAGAATTGTATACCTGAAATCTATGAAACTTTACTAACAATTGTCACCCCAATAAACTTTAATTTAAATAAATAAATAAATAAATAAATAAATAAATAAACAAAATCTCCCAGGGCCAAGATAATGGTAGCCTTATCTTAGTAATCACAGATTCCACTAAACAAAATTTTCTTATAAAATGCTTACCACATTACAGATAGCTTCTATAAAACACCACTAGATATTATTCATTACAATTCTTTTTACATTAGTAACAAGAGTTTCATTTTACAGAATTACAGCAACACTGCAAATATTTTCAGATATAGTCAAAATATAATATTTATCAGGTAACAATAGTAATAAATGTGCATTGTGAAAAAAAGTATGGCACAATCAATCATTATGTAATCGTATGATCATACGATTACATAATGATTGAATACACATCCAGAATCCATCACCGCATCATCTCAGACTGCTACTTACTTTTACATATGGCACTGAAAGACTTTCTCTAATACCAGGATGGGAGAAGTAACTGACAGCAAGAAATTACATGACCTTAAATGGAAATTATCTTAACCCCAGATACCTCCTGGTAACATGATTTTCTTTCCAAAACCTGAAAATAAGTAATTCTTAATAGCAATTTGATGTTGTAGACCCTAATTTTGATGACTTTTACTAGACACTTAAAGAAAATTAACCTTTAATTTTGGGATAACACATTCACATGCAGTGTTAAGGAATAATATAAAGGTCCCATGCACCCTTTACCTAGTTTCCCCGCGATGGTAACATCTTGCAAAACCACAGTACGATATCACAACCAGGATATTGATGGGGACACATTAAAGATGCAGCCCGTTTCCATCACCATGAAGATCCCTCACAGTGCCCTCTTATAGCTACCCACTTCATTCCTATCCTCCTTTCCCTCCACTCATTCTTAACCCCTGGCAAGTACTAATCCATTCTTCATTTCTACAGTTTTGACATTTCAAGAATGTTATAAATATGGAACCATATAGTATGTAACCTTTTGGGACTGGCATTTTTTAATGCAACACAATTCTTTGGAGGTTCATCCAAGTTGTCATGTGTATCCATAGTTCATTCCTAATTACTATACAGTTGTATTCCGTGATATAAATACATCACAGTGTGTTGAACCATTCATCCATTAAAGAACATCTGGGTTCCCCTTCTTTTCTAGGAGTTTTGAGTTTTGCATTTAGGTTTATGATCTATTTTTGAGTTAATGTCTGTGGAGGGTGGTAAGTTCTGTGACTAGATTCATTGTTTTTATTTGCACGTGGATGTATAATTGTTCCAGCACATTGCCTTTGCCTTTTTGTCAAAGATCAGCTGACTGATTTATGTGAGTTTCTTTCTGGGGGTTCTATTCTTTTCCATTCATCTATATGTTCTTTCGTTATTACCACACTGTCTTAATTACTGTATCTTTATAGTAAATCCTGAAGTCAGTCCTCTGACTTGTTCTCTTTCAATACTGGATTCAATACTGGCTCTTCTCGATTTTTAACCTCTCCATATGAACTTTAGAATCACTCTGTTGATATCCACAAAATAACTTGCAGAGATATTGATTAGAATTGTATTGGAAAAAAAAAGAATTGCATTGAATATATAGACCAAGTCAAAAAGAACTGACATTTTGAAAATATTGAGTCTTCTATCTGTGAACATGAACTACCTCTGCATTTATTATTTTTTTTAAATTTCATTCATCAGAGCTTTGTAGCATTCCTCAAGTAGTTCTTGCACATAATTTGTTACATTTATACCTACGTATTTCACTTTTCGGGTTGTTATGATCTGTATAGTTTTTATTTACTTTTCTTGCCATATTGTATTGACTAGAACTTCCAGCACTATTTGAATAGAGTAGCGAGACCAGAAATCCTTGGCTCATTCCTGATCTTAGGTGGAAGAATTCAGTCTTTCATCATTAAGTGTATCTTTGCAAAAAGATTTTTCATTTTGTTTTTTGTAGTTGCTCTTTAAGAATTTCGGGAGCCTTTTCTCTATTACTAATTTTCTGAGAGTTTTTAATCACGAATGGATTTTGAATTTTTGTCAAATGCATTTTCTGTATCAGTTGACACCATCATGTGATTTTTGTTCTTTAGCCTGTTAATTCTTGTATGGTGGGTTTTATTGATTTTTAAATAGTGAACTAGCCTTGCATCCCTTAAACAGCCTGCTTTGTCATGATATATAATTCTTTTTATATGTTACTGAATTCTATTTGCTAATATTTTGTTTAAAATTTTTCCTTCTCTATTCATGAGGGCTATTAGTCATTACTTTTTATTTTTGTACTATATTTGTCTTGTTTTTGTATTAGGGTAATATTAGCATTATTAAGCTAACTGGGAAACGTTTTCCCCCGTCCGTTTTCTGGAAAATATTGTTATTTGTGTTAATTGTTCTTTAAGTAGTTGTATAATTAGTTTTAAAATTATAAATTTAATTTTAAATAGTTTTAGGGCTATTCCAATTCTAATTATCTATTTCATATTGGGTGACTTTTGGTAGCTTGAACTTTTTGAAGGTATGGCCTATTAATTCTAAGTTATCAAACTTAAGTGTGTAGATTATTAATGAGTCATTTCCTCCTTTCCAATATAAAGATGTAGTGTTATAAATTTTCCCCTCAGAGTTGCATTAGCTATGTACCACAAATTTTTTTCCTTTTTTTTTATTTTTTAATTTATTGGGGTGACAATTGTTAGTAAAATTACATAGATTTCAGGTGTACAATTCTGTATCACATCATCTATAAATTACATTGTGTGTTCACCACCCAGAGTCAGTTCTCCTTCCATCACCATATATTTGATCCCCCTTACCCTCATCTCCCACCCCCAACCCCCTTACCCTCTGGTAACCACTAAATTACGTTCCCCAGATTAATTTTCAAAACCCCATGGCCATCTTGTTGTACCACAAATTTTGATATGTTGTATTTCAATTTTCATTCAATTCAATGTATTTTTTATTTGCCTTGAGACTTCCTCTATGACCCATGGTTTCAAATGTGCTGTTTAGTTTCCAAGTGGTTGGAGGTTTTCCTGTTATCTTTTTACTATTGGTATCTACTTTGCTTTCAGTGTGGTCAGAGACCACACTTTGTGTAATTTCAATTACTTTAAATTTGTTGTAGTTTGTTTTAGTGCCCAAGATATAGTCTATTTTGGTACATGTCCCATGGGTTCTTGAGAAAAATGTGTATTCTGCTGTTGGTGGTGGAGTGTTCTATAATTGTCAATTCAAGCCTGTGGGTTGATGGTGTTGTTGAGTTCTTCTAAACCCTGGCTGATTTTCTGTCTGTTGTTCTATCAATTACTAACAGAAGGGTGCTGAAATCTTCAACTATAACTGTGGATTTATTTATTTATTTTTCTATTCAGTTCTATCGGTTTTTGCTTCGCATGTTTCACATGTTTTGCTGCTCTATTTTTTAGGTGCACACACATTTGCGTTTTCTATGTCTCCTTGGTGGATTCACCTTTTAACCTTATGTAATATCCCTCTATGTCCCTGGCAATTTTCTTTGCTTCACTTTTCGCTTCCTCTGGCACCACTCTCGCAGGTAAAGTGCAGGCATCACTTCATTACTGCTAGATGTAAGTTTCTGTTTTCCTTCTCATCATCTGAAGACTCATGAAAATAGATGGGGCTCTTCATTACTGCTCAGTGTGCATGAGAATTCAGGATCCCCACTAGGCATCCTCTGATACCACCCTGGCTGCAAGAGATTAGAGCACATTCTACTGCTCCCCATGTGACACCACAGTGTTCGGCATGACCTCATTACTGCTGGATAGTATGAAAAGTCCTGACACCCCACTAGGCTTCCTCTGACAACCCCTCAGTGTTAGAGGGGGCTCTCCTTATAGCCTGGTGAGAATGAACGTCCAGACTCCCCTGTCAGCCTTTTCTCCATAGGTGGGAGTGGGGCCACAGTTTTCCTGTGGTATTTAGCTGAAATTGAGCAGTTACTGTCTCAAAATGTTCTGCCTTGCTAGACTGCCCCATTCTTGGTCCTTTAGCTAAAAAGAGCAGGCTTTTGTTGGGGCTTTTTGGGTCTATACCAATTTGTGTTTCTGGATTGACAGTTTCTTTAGCTCCAAGTTTGGGATTTACAAGACACAAAAGAAAATACAGTGAACTTACCACTGTGTTATTTCTGAGGTCCTGAGGTCTCTAGTTAGGGTACCTTCTTCTCTCACCTTTCAGAGTCTTCTTATACTGTTGTGTATATAATAACCAATATTTTCAGTTGTCCACAGCAGGAGGAATGAGAAAAAGGTATGTCTACTCTCTATTCTCTGGAGTGGAAGTATCCTCTTACTGACGATTTTCGTTTTAAAGATACAGTTTGAAATTAGCTCCGCTGACTTTATTTCTTGAGTATAAAGTCATATGTGTGTGTGTGTGTGTGTGTGTGTGCACACTTATATATATAAAGGATGTAAATTGTCTTAATTGCAATCAAGTTTAATCATTTGTCTTTGGAAGGTTTAGTGGGTCAGTGATACATAGCCCTAAATAAGCCTCCTACCCCCATGCCTATATAGCATAATAATAAATGGTAAATTCAACCAATATGTAAGAGATGTATATTATCATCTAACATTTTAGGCAATGGTTTTTCAGGAGAAAATAAAAGAAAAACAGAAAATATTCCATTTGTGAAATTTATAAGGGACTGAATGGGGGGGCAAGGGGAACCCAACTCTTACCACCAAGCACAACAACAACCTTTGGGAAAGGCTGTGTGACACGTCACAAAAGTCCTCTAGGTTGTTCACCTGGAGAACACAAAGCTCTGGTTTGGGGGAACAACACTTTAAAATACATATATTAAATGTCTTTCTATAAATTTGGACCAAATTTAATAGCGGGAATATGCCTTCATTCAATATGGAAAAGCAACCCTGAGCACAAGAAGATACAAACTAAAAGTCCCTAGACTGTTTCCAAAATTATTTTCTATTAAAAATACTTCCTACCTAATTCAATAATTGTTTTATTATAGGAGAGTACAGAGTTTTAAGAAATATATTTGGGAGAATATTTGAAATTGGAAAAAAAATATGTTTTTTAAATTTTGAAAGAGCAATTAGTATTCTACTATAAGAAAAGAATAGTTTGGTTCTTTGAGATATCTAAATGACGTTGTAACAACCTACAAAACTGAAAAACACCCTGGCAAAGGAATTGTTTGATTTGATGCTGAGTCTCAATTGTTAACTTGAAGTGGGCATATATGTTCCATATTGTGCTTTGGAATGACAATGTGGCCCTGATAGAGGAAAGAAAGAAAGGAAGGAAGGAAGGAAGGAAGGAAGGAAGGAAGGAAGGAAGGAAGGAAGGAAGGAAGGAAGGAAGGAAGGAAGGAAGGAAGGAAAAGAAAAAAGTGGAAGGAGGGAGGGAGAGAGGGAGGGAGAAAGGAAGGAAGGAAGGAAGGGGAAAGCAAAGAAAAGGAAAGGAAAGGAGAGGAAAGGAAAAGAAAGGAAAGGAAGACTCAAATATTTCACATAATCAGCACTTGCAGGGCAAGGCCATTATTTCACTTTGGAGATCTATGCTTCCTAATGGATCAAGTGGTGAGCTCATAACCTAAGCTGGATCAATCAGATATCTATAATAATAGAGAAGTTAAAAACTTTACTAAGACACAATAAAGCAACAATATTTTCCACCTAAAATTTTGTTCATTAGCCTCTTTCCACTAACATATAAAGTCTATAATTATTTTGAATACTTATATGAACCTCTTTGATTGAATGATGCCCATGGCCTTTCAGAGTATCCACTGGTATTCACCTGAAAATGTACAGGTGTCCATATGACAACTATGATTACAATTCTATGTAGATTCCAACATCGATAAGGATGTTTACAGCTTAAAAATTTAATTTCTCCTTGAAAAAATTCAACAGAGTGGTCAAGACAAATACCTTCTTAAAACAGTTAAGGCAACTGGTCTGCCTTAAATGGCACAGACTGGAATTCCACAGACAAACCACTGTCAGAACTCTCCACTGGATCATTTAAACAGGTAGGCTGTTCATGAGACTTGGGTATAATTTGCACTATGTTGCAGGGGAATATTTGTGGTCTCCTGTAGACTATTTTGTAACATTTTTCAAAAAACTTCTAAGAAATCATATCCACAGAAGGTATTACTTGAAGGTACCAGAATGCATCAGCCTTTGATTAGAGGGAAAAATATTTCTGTTGAAGGAGACCAAGGAATAGAAAAATATGCAACTTCTAATGGGCAAAAGGTACATTCTACAGTTCATATTGAAAACTGGATTACGGCAGTTGAAAATCAGAATCAGGATGTATTAGTAGCGTTAAAAATTCTGGAAATTTTCATGGTTTTATTTTAGAACTAAGTTGACAGAACATGGTGATGTAAAAGTTAGGTTGAGAAAAAAACATACTCATTTATCTGGTAAATAATTTCACAGGAGGTATTTCCTATGTTGAGTAAATGTCCACCACAGCCTGAAGATTAAAGCAATATCCAACGGTTAGAGAAATGTGCCATTTCATGGGAGAACTTAATACACAGAAACCCATAAAAACTATGGTTCCTAACCAACCGTTACATTCATTATTCTGTCAGTACCACATATTGGTGCTTATTCTCCACATCAAGCCTAGTAATCACCTACCCCCTGCCAAATGCAGCCATTTTTTTAGTCATCAAGGCAAATGTTTCTATCTGAAATACCACTTCAAAATGAAATATGTGACTTGTGACATCTATCAATACAAATACATTTCTAAATAGCTATCCAGTTCCCTATATAACATAAGGGGAAGAGAAAACAAACTTTTCTATGAATCACCAGAATAAGGTACGAAATGAGATACAGATTCCAGGTAATAGTATTTTTTGGACCATAAAGATTCCAGCATGAAGCTCTCATTAGTAGATAGTAAAGAACAGAATCAGAAGTCAGATCCCTGGAAATTTGTTCTGCATTAATACACTGTTCTTTCAAACTAAATATATAAATTCAAAATACATAAATAAAATCATAAAAATACCCATACTAAATAAGTTTAGAAAAGTGGAGAAGTTCTTTTGTTTGGTTAGTTATTTGTTTTTTAAATCCCATAGTCTCTAAACAAAAAAACATAATGACCATCAACAATTTAATGGTGTATTTTACCTGACTTGTTTTACTATTCCAGCTTAAAAGAAATCATAGTTGTACTGAGCATCATACAATTTTAGATCCTACTTTTCCATTTCATTTTATAATAAACACATACCACAGCTTCAAAACTTTTGTAAATATGCCTGGGTGGTATTTCACTGAATTGGATGTTCCATAGTTTACAAAATGGTTTCTATTTTTGGTCTAACTTTCGAGTGAAGGCCTTCAGACTTAAATATTTTGCATTGATGACTGAAAATAAAATCATTTTGACTTGCATCTCGTGTGACTTCAAGAGTGCAGTGTTCATTCTAGTTAAACTCAATCTTTCTCAAAAAGAATCTTGAGAAGAAAAACCTCAATGGCAAAGTGTGAACAAGCAAAAGAACTGCCAATAATGGGAAAAGAGTTAGTCCTATGATGTTGCAATTCTCAGAGCCAAGGAATAAGCTTTGGATATTTTGGGATCGGTGTGTCCAAATATCAAATTTGAGGAAGTCTTCAGGTCCACATTTTTCCTGGATTAGCCCGTTTCTTACTATTTATCCTTATATAGAAATGACTGGACTGGTCACATTTTAAAAAGAAATGGAGAAAAGATTTTTCAGGCCAAATCAAATTTTATGTTTCTGTTGCTCCCAAATTATTTTCAGATGCAAGAAAAAGCAAACCACACAGAACTGCATACTGCAATGAAGTTGGAATGCAAGTCTTCATCAGAACGGAGGGAACAAATTTTGGATAATTCAACCACAAAATATGTGAACCACAAACAAGTGTAAATAACAGGTAGACACAACACACACACACACATGCGCGCACACACACACACGTCTGCCCTTTTCCTAGGAATTTTCATTAATGTACTATTTTTTAAAGCTTATTAAAATCCCAGTAAAAGTATATAAAAATTTCATGTCTCTTTCCATGTTGTGAACATTCTAAAAAACAAAAACAACTAAAAATATAAAAAATAAAACCCGTCTATATGGTGATGAAAGGAGAACTGACTCTGGGTAGTGAGCACAGAATGTGATATATAGATGATATGTTATAGAAATCTACACTTGAAACTTATGTAATTTTACTAACCACTATCACCCCAATAAATTTAATAAAAAAGGAAAAAAAAACATGGAAGTAAGTTTTTAATGATCAGACCATACATAGCCGATTAAAGGTGAAAATAAATTACTATGCCTCATATCTTCCTATAGGACCCAGCACAAAAATCTTTCCCTAAAATGTAGGAGTTCCTAGTATGAATTACCGTTTCTTCCTCCTCTATCATATAGGTTCATTTGTGTAGAGGACAGAAAATGTCTCCCAAATAAAGCAAAGTTGGGGATAAAGACACCTATTGGGTTGTCTTTCTCTTGGATGCAAACAATTAACTCAAAGCTAGGCAATTAAAGCATAATTCTCTCACATTAAATTTAGTCTCTCTGCCAGTTGCCATAAAATTTAAAGATATCTAGTTATGCAAAAATTATAGATTTTAGTAATATTTTGACTTTTTAATTTTTGCAGATAATTAGCGTTTTATTTGGGCTGTGCAATCTCTTTTAGCCACCTTTATAGTAAAATGAGAAATTTAACATTACTTCCAAATCCCTTGGGAAACTGGTAATATCTTATATTTCCTTAATGGTCCATAGTTTTCAAAGGCTATAAGATTACATGATCAGTCCATTCATTTCTTCTTTATTCCTTCATTGCCTTTATGTGTCAGGTACCAGGTCAGGTTTAAGGATTTCTACATGCATAACATAGCACATATATAGGAAGAGCTTTCATTTGTCTAGAGGTAAACAGATAATTTAAAAGATGATTAAGCATTTTTATTTTGAAAATATGGTAGGGTGGTTGTCCAGAAAAACTCTTTCAGAAAATAATACTTACAAATATTAAATAATTTTTTGTAAAATTACACATTTTTGTATTACTTGCCTGAGCTGATAAGATAGTCAAGAAAATCTTGAAGGGCCAATGGCAAAAAAGTGTGAATACAGAGAAGTTGACATGTTCTTAAGTCACCGTTTGCTCTTAGGTATCTGCCATACTTTGGGGGCCATAGTTGCATGGGCAGAGTAGAGACAAATCCTGAAATCTGTTTAAGAGGAGCTACAAAAGCAAAGAGACATCATTAAACCAAAGCCTCCAAAAGGTAACATCTCAGTACTTGAACTAGAAAACAACATTCTCACAAGGAGATTAAAGCCATATAAGCAACTATGGATGAGAGTCACCAAAAATTCAAACTCAAAATATTGTAGATTTTGGAAAGACACAGATTGTGAAATAAATATCAGCCACATGCTTCAAGAAAAGCAAGAAGTTATCAAGATTATGAAGATGGACAAGAGATTTTTCAAAAATCACTAGATAGATTTGAAAAAAAAAACCAAATGATGAATCTGGAAATAAAGGCATTACCCTGAATATAGTAGAGGCACAAAGGGATTAAACATATGATCGATAGTTATGCAAAACAGAAGATAGAGAAGGTAATTGAAATTTCCGAAGCAGGGATGAGGATGGGGAGAATCAGATAAAGGAAGTATTCAAAGAGTTAATAAATTATGATTTTCTAGTATTATTGATAGATACGAATCTTAGCTTCAGGAAGTACAATAGACGGCAAGATACCAAGCAGAGAAAAACAAAAGAAGTCCACCTAGACACACTGCAAAAAGATAACATAACGTCAAAGACAGAAAGAATATCTTTAAAGAGAGACAAAATAATTTCAAACAAATGAAAATTAAACTGAAGCAGATGTCTCAATAACAACACTGAAAGGCAGAATAATATTTTCAAAGCTCTGAAGGAAAATAAATGTCAACCTGGAATTTTATACTCAGTAAAACTGTCTTTTGAGACAGAAGATGAGATAAAAACAATTTGTATTCCCGGGGCGGGGAAAAGCATTTAAAATATAGAATACAGGAATTTGAGAAAAAATACAACTTATAAAAATAATCTCTTACTTTTTTCTGTTTTATAATTTACAACATATAGTCAGTTTTCCCCTCAGTAGAACCATATTAATGTGGCATTGCTATTGCCCCAAATAAGTTTTTCCCCCACAGTTGGAAAAACAAGTTTTATTAATTAATCATTTAAAATGACAAAAATAATATGTAATCAATCCAGCTGACTTAGAAAACACGGAAAAGTATGCAGAGGGTGAAAAAAAACAGAATCATCCAATATCTCATTTCTTAAAGCTAACCACTGTTATCTTCCTGTGATTTTATTCCAAAAATCTTCCTATAATTTTCCTTGCATATGTCTTTTCATAGCATACTTTTCCCTTGAAAATAGATCATAAGCATATTACTATGCTAATCAATTTTTCCTATTATAACTTTTAAAGTATAGATAGCCTTTCATTATATGAATGTTGCTTAATCGTCAAATTACTTACTACTATTTAGCTATTGTGATAGCCTGGATTATTGCACAGCAAATATTTACGTCTCTCCCCTTCTACTGCAGTTGACTTTTTAACTCTATTGATGCTGAGTTTGGTTATGGAACTTATTTTGGCCAATGAATGTGAATGAATTTTATGCAAACAGAAGATGTTAATTGTGCTTGCCCAAATCAGTTTGGCTCTCATGCTTTGATGACTCACTGTGGGTAGCTGCTGTCCTTTCAGCTGGGGTCTTCAAATAAGCACATGTGGGAAAAATATGAACCCACACTGGACCATGGAGCCAAGTCCCACCATGTCCCAGTCAAGCCTAGTCTAAATTTGCCAATCTCAGTTGATCTAAAGACACACGAACATTAGAATAAATGCTTGCTGATACAAATCACTGTTTGGAGATGGTTTGTTACATGTGTTCTTGTGACAATAGCTGATAAATACAACTGAAATTGGACACTGATGTTGTTTTCCAGTTTTGCTACTACAAATAATGCTTTATTGAGCATGTCACTATGGCTTTTAAAGAAAGTATCATATTCCCTTTTTGCAGAGGAACAGAGCTATTCAGTGGTAAAATCATAATTTGAATCTGGGTTTGTCTGATGCCAACGTCTGTATTCTTCATAAGATGCTACATTGCCCGTCACTGAAATATGTTTACTATTTTGGGTAAACATATACGAAAATAAGTCTGGTGTTTTATAATAGCACAGTATAGCTTTGACCAGCAGGTAAGTAACAACTTTTTGTCTCATTTTTTTATTTAAAATTACATACTGCACTGAATTCTTATCACATGAAACACTAAATTCTCTATATCTATCATTTAAAAAAACCTTACCTTGGTACAATGTTTTTCCTTAAAGCAGACATTAAATCAGACCATAATTTGTAATGAAAATTGTTGGTTCAATATGAGAATGAGCACCTTGCTAACACTTCCATTTCCTGGTTCCCTTTTTTAAATAGGCATCTTTTTCACAACATCACTAAGTTTATTCATACTTTCACAAATATACATAGTGAGATAATATTCGAAAGGGTGCTCAGTACTTTCATGCTTTTTATTAGGAGTCAGTAATGTTCACATTATTCATGTGGGACAGGGTCATAAGGGAGTAACAGACATCCTGTGAACAGGCAGACACACAAATTAGTAGCTGCCAAAAAACCCCTATGTCCTGCTTATGTTTAATAAGCTAAACATGTTTGATGTTGAAATGGTCCTGTTACATAAAATTTGCCAGGGCTGAGAGACCAGAGGAAGATGCTGACAATTCTATCATTATATTAATAAGGTTATTAAGGGAACTTACATACCAAGCACACCTCAGTTAGTGGCAAGATGATGTGGTATCCTCCATGCCACTGAGCAGGAGCTAAGGAGTTATGAAGGATGGGGCAGAATGGATAGGGGTTCTGGGGCATGACCCGACCCAGATAAGGGGAAAATGCCTATCGTGCTTACCGCCTTGCCAGGGGTAAGGGCAATTACGCTTGCCAGGGGCAGGGCAACGGCTTGTTCCAGGAACCGGCACGAACCAGCACTGTGGGGCACTGGGGAGGGGTCCATCAGACAGGCTCTGTGGGGATTTAGAAGAAGCAATCTCTGTTCTGCCTGGGTCTAGCTGGCCGATCTGGCAGCCAGCAGGCACCGGTCACATCATGGAATCATCTTTTCTCCACAGGACCAAAGAACTAAGGGTGTGTCATAAATGAAAAGAATACCACTCATTTCTTTATATTCAGCACAACTTGACATCAGGTAGGTCAAACGTGAAATGAATTTAGGATAATTTCAAGAAGCCAAACGGCATTATCCCTATGAGCCCTCTCTATACAAACGATACAAATCTTCTTGATTTTAAGGTCTAGGGGTGTTAGAGCCCAAGGGAGGGATTATAGCACTGGAGGTCAATTTGCAAATACAACCATTTCTGTCCATGGCCTTGACATCACCTGACTCTACGTATATGCATACAGTGTTTTGATTACTTGAGTTCCATGTCAAAAAGAGAGGCCAATTTAACTAAGTGAAAAATACCAATCAGTTTTGTCTTTCATAGGCAAAGTTGCCTGCAATAAAAACTAACAGATCGTTTTCAAAATTTAACTTATATTTAAGTGCACACCCCTATCTTTGAGCATGTACAGAAATGATGATGACACAAGATGGAGAATGTAAAATGACAAAGGTGAAAACAAAGTCCTGGAAGCTAGCAGAGGATGGAGTCATTGTCAAGTTAGATCTTTCAGAGAAACTTAATCATATCTTTTCCAGTAGTCTTAAAGGACAAGTACAGAGAGGTAGTGATACCGGGTTGGGGCAGTAGTGGAAATTCAGAATACAGGTATGATGGAAGGAGATAAACCCAGTTTAGATAACATCCAGAATCCTGAGTTATAAGAGTTAATACAGGGAAAGTAGGTTGGGTGTCCATGATTGATGACTTTATATATGCGTGTGTGTGTGTGTATATATGTGTGTGTGTGTGTGTGTGTGTGAGTGTGTGTGTGTGTGTGTGTGTATGTATGATTTTATGTTTGTATCAATATCTATACATCGATATCTATACATCTACTGAGCTGAAAGTGTATCTTTCCATATAATGATTAAAGTATAATCATGAAGGCTTATGCATGCAAGCATAGGAATTTTCTGACTTTATTTCTTTTTCTCCAGAGCAAGGTTATGGTTATGCCTCATGCATGCCAATGCTATGACAGGCCATTGATTGGCACCAGTGAAATGGGGCATCACTATCTTCACTTTCAGGCTCCTCGCACAAACATTCTCTTTTAAAGAGTTAATTACAAGAGCATCTCCTGCCATATTAACCTTATTTGCTCTAATGTATTAGGGACATGTGGGTCCAGTATGGGTTTTGCAGATGCATCCAACACTTGCCTGAGAAAGCTCAGGCTGAAGGGTGTAGGCCTGGGTCATGATCAACTATTTCTCAGGCCCTAGGAACTGCTTAAAAACCACAGTTTACTCACTGATCATCCAAGACCATGGATGTCTGTGGCATTTCCCTTCACCCCAGGGATTCTCAGATCTTCTTGGTCCACAAATTGTTTGTCCATAAAATGATGTCATAATGAAAGCATTGATGAAGCACTGTCAGCTGAGGCTCACAAAGACAGAATAAAATCACAGCACTGTCAAACGCCTCCCTGCGTTCCCAGAATCATTTTTGGATAGTGTCTATTAGCCAGATGTGAACTTAATCCACTATAGTCAGCTAACTTTGGGACGACTCTGCTCCCACATCACTGACCATAATTATTTCCTGCTGTAGGAATACTACTCACGGCATGGGAATCTTTCTTTGATTTTCTTGTATAGGCTGCCGTATCAGGTTATGAAATAGTATTTTTTCAAACTATAAAATCTGTTAAGATCTATATCAGGGTAAGGTATTAATTAGCATCCTTCAAACCCCTGTTCTACTAACATTTATCTAGAGAGAGACGCCTTTTTCAGTGTTTATAAAATGGTATTTAAGGTCTCAGTTATAAGCCAAAGAAGCTGATTCCCATGGACAATCTAATTTAGCTAAAACCACATGACTAACCACTTCCTACTTCATTTAGCACATTGGTGGAGGGCAAGAAAGGGTCCACTCCAAGCAACAATAAACATATGGTGCTCACCCCCAGTCTTCCCATCTTTTCTGAAGACCTCCACCATTCCTCCTTACTCAACAAACAAGTGGTAGGAGGGTGTGTAACAAACAGAGGTTTTTTTTGTGTGTTTTTTCTTCGGCAGGCTTGGTGGCTCAAGAAGAATAAATTCTTATCTTGTCAAGAAATTTACATTAACTATGGTAAAACACCTTTTGATACTACAGAGTTCTACCTAAAGAAAAAAATTTGGTGCCTCTTCCATTACACACCTTGGGGAAAGTGAGACATGATGCTGTCTACATTTTTGATGGCCAGTGTTTAGATAAACCATTTCAGGCTGAAACTGAATTTTTCTGTGATATTTCATACTCCAAAACAGTAGCTCATAAAATTCTCAGTGATAACACTAAGCAACAACATGTATGTGCTTTGTATACTCTCATGGGCATATGTGGGTTTTTCACATCATTCGCAAACTTCCTTTTGTCAAATGCTTCAAGGACTAGAATCTCCACAGTTGTTAATGGCCCACAGGTAGCAGTCTGCCTCTTGGTTGTCAGAGGCTGCTGGTGATGTGAAAGTTCTAAGTAGCTTGCTGTAACTCTACTCTCTCCTGCAAAGCACATCAGAATGCAAGCGAATGAGAGAGACACTACTATAAAAATAAATTTTAAAGCATTTTAATTTATAGTATAAAAATTAACTCATTCACAAATTCAATACTGTGAGACTTTTTTGAACCAAACTATGTTATGGCAGTTGACGCATACAAGTCAGTGCCAGGACGGGAAGTTGAAAAGTCTTGCTCTAAAAGAGAACACTGACCTGTTCTACCTGTTCTTGGCCAGCATGTGGACTCTAGCTATTGCTGTGTTGGGCATGCAATTGGAATTCTGGTTGCTAAGAGGTTCGAGTACTGTTGTGGAAGTATTGTTCTCATGGCCACACTCCCTCCACTCAATCTACAGGAAAATCTCTGTGTGGGATGGAAAAGAAGTCAGGAGATAAAAGAGATGTACTAGAATTCCACTCAGGTCTGATAATGACATAATATAGCTACAAGCTTGTTAGAAACAGTAAAGATTGAAAGCAATTGGAATAGTGATTCAGCTTGTGGTGAATTAGTTTCTCTTAAGCCTGGGCATCACAAATGTTGGTGGGAAGTTGAGAGGATCTGTTAGTTGTAGAAATAAAAAGGTTATCAACAAGGAAGGTAAGAAATGGTGATGGTCCCTATGGACATATGGGCTTTGGGGGTCCTGAGATTCTTTAATCCTAAACTTAATTTCGGCTTTGTGATATTTTGTTTGTGAGCTTTAATGGCTTGAACATGAAGAATGGTGAAGGTGGGAGGAAGAGGGAAAGGAGTGTGGGTAAAGAGAGAGACCAAAGAACAGACAGAGAGAGAGAGAAGAGGAAAAAGGAACTTAGAGGGAAAACATGTTACCTTTTATTGTAAACTTTTCCTGAGAACTTGAGCAGTCTTGTGTTTAATACTCATGGCGTCTTCTGAAATAGATGATTTTTTTATAGATGAGGAAACTCAGAAGAACCACCTTGCCCAAAGTCACCAAGCTTATAAGCTGGAACATAAACCTTGGTTCCTAACCTAGATTCCCAAGTCCTTGGCATCCCGGGCTTTTGGAAGGCTCACCCTCTGAGATAGAGTGGATGTGGATGAGTAAGGGAGAACTTTTGTTTAAATAGGACCCTTTGGCCCTGGAGAGCTCAGCAGGGAGACCCAGAGGAGAGAAACTGAGGACTGACTCCAGGCTGCTTTGCAGGGGGAAAGGGAGAAATGATGGTGGTTTGTGGTTCTTTCCATTTCCTTCCAGGTTGTCCAGAAAGTTCAGTAAGATAAGTAAAAAGGCAGATTCAGGAAAACACTGCGTAGGAAAAAAAATATCTGCATTTGGCTATACTTTCCGTGTGCTGTGTCTTTTAGAAACCAAAGAGGTTTTTTGTTTTTTTTTTTTGGTTTGTTTGTTTGTTTTGACATTCAATATTATATTAGTTTCAGGTGTACAGCATAGAGGTTAGACATTTATATAATTTAGGAAGTAATCCCCCTGACTAGTACCCACCTGGTACTATACATAGTTATTACCGTATTATTGATTATATTCCCTGTGCATTTCTTTACATCTCCATGACTATTTTGTAACTACCAATTTGTACTTATTTCTCTTCACCTTTTTCACCCTGTCCTCAACCTCTGATAGATCTACTACCCATCTGATATCTTATATAATTTCAATGTGGGAATGGAAGGGTACAGAGTTCTCATACTTTGAGAATTTTTTATTTAATTGATCAGTCTCATTTTTCAGGCACTCTGAGTGGTTTAGGTAAACATAAATGTGTTCATTTGCATTCAGACTGCAATTGGCCTGTAGTAACCACATAACTGATGACGCCCGAGTTGGAGCAATTCTTTGAAGACTACTTCTTAGATAGAGGATTTTACTTCTCTCTCTCTCTCTCTTTTCTTTTTTCCCCCACCCCTTTTCCTATCTCTTCCTCCCTTCCTGTTTCTTCCCCTCTCCTTCCCTCTTGGTGCTTTCTTCTCAGAGTATGAGAACCCTATACCCTTTTCTCTCCCCTCCTCCCCCCATTTCTCTCTCTTTCAATAACTTCAGATATAAAGATTCATTACATTTATGATTTTTGATGAATTAGTACCATTGTGGGGTTAAATGATGTAGACTAAACCTTTCAAGCTCTTCTTTCTGTTGTAGATTCCTGTGAAAAACTTGATCAAAGAACATAAACACACTGGACCCCTGTTCCAGTCATTCCGTCATGTTAAGTATGAAGAAACTTTTCCACACCTTTTACGACACCACTGAGTAAATTCTTAAAGAAGTATTTACTCTGAGTAGCCACAACAAAATTTCCAGCTACAACTGCACAGTCACTGGGACCTTGAGGTACCTACTGGGGGTTTAATAATCTTGGCAATGGAACCTTTGAAAAAAAGTGATTGGATGGAGTTTTTAGTAACTGCTGAAACACCACAAATAGAGTCCTGGTTCTATCCCTACTTAGAGCTACTAATAAATACTCCAGAAAATACTGTAGTATCCATAGAATTCTGGATGCACACACTGAATAGACACACCCACTTGTTTTCACTCTTAGAGAAATAATCAAAATAATCTAAACCCATGCTTATCAAATCTTAATGTTCATGAGTCATCAGGCAATCTTGTGAAAAATGCAGATTTTGACGCAGTCGGTCTGAATTGGCCTAAGAGTAAACATTTCCAGCAAGTTCTCAGGAGGTACTGTTGCTGCTCAGGGGACCACACTTTGAGTAGCAAGGCTCTAGAGGATGAATGATGTGCAGTGCAGAGGTTACCCATAGAACGCATTCTCTAAGATTTATAATGGCATACTGCTTCATGGTGGCCTGGTCCCAACATATGAAAGACATGCTAACAGCCTTTTATGTTAGTTTAAATTTTATAACTTCAACATAGAGCCAGACAACCTACATTTATTGAACAGACTAGTCTAGTATAAAAACCTAACTGGCTATATATATATATATATATATATATATATATATATAATTTTCTGTACTCTATTTGTGGAATCTGACTACAAATACCTTTAAAAAAATAATATGCACAGTAGCTCTTCATCCCTGTTAAATGAGAACACATTGAAAATGGCAATCTGAAGAGGAAATAATTTAGTCTTGATATCAATCTTTTCAAGACTCAATTAAAACAAACAAATGAAAAGCCTTTTCTTGTCTCTAAATCCACAAGTCTGATAAGCAGCTGGAGCTATTCCTCGGAATCATCTTCATAAAACAAATCCCATATCCCAAGTCGCTTTCATGAAACCATCCAAATAATTGCAAACATTTTCTGCCTTCTATTATCGTGTAACTTAATACACACACAGACACACACAGCCACGTACACACACATACACAGTTGTGCACACACGCACATGCCTGCACATGGTCTAGAGGTATTTGTTATACAAACAGCTCAGTACCATCGTTTTTCTTTATCTTGGATTCAGGCACACAACATTTTTCAGACTTTCCAATAATATGCTGATAGTGAATTAGGCTTTTATATGATCTATGGATTATGTTCTTCCAGGAACTTCCAATTTTACTCTAATATGATTCCAGTATGCTGAGAAAGTTATTCCAACTAGAATGTGCTGAAGGGATGAATGTGGCTTCCACACAAGGCATATTTCAGCTTTTCCCAAATAGCATTCTTGTAGAGATTAGAGGATAATCTGGCAGCCAGACCCAGCCAATTAAAACAGTAATTGAAATGGTAAAAAATGTTTTCCTTGGCAAATATTGGTTATTTTGCTTCATTTTGGGTTTCCTTGAATAACAAGAAAATAAGGTCAATCATAAGACTCCTAATTTATTTTCTTGGTTATCTTTTCTCATCATATTAAAAAAGGCTGCTGGGGAGCTTAAATGAAAAACTGCAAACTGTGGTACTGGGTGGTATGAAGGCAAGCATGAGAAAACAAAATCATTTCTTAAGCTAACATAAGTAAATCTCCTGTCAGCATAGAATATGTGGAATTTCTGTTTTTTGCATGGAAAGGGTAAAATGGGGAGGGGAATTCAAGAGGAAATAAAAATACAGATGAGGCATTCTTGTAAAATGTAGGTTTCATTTTCTCCCGATTAATAGGAACTTAAAAATTGAGACATAATTTTGAAATATCTGAGATGAAAGACTGAAAAATCAATGTGCCATAATTCTCTTCCACTGAAGTCAGCTGTATAGTATTAAATGTTTAATCATCATCTCTGGAGGGAGAGAGCATCTTATTTGTAGCACTTGCCAATTTCCATGGTGTAAACACTTTTATCATGGCTAAGTTCTACCTACCCGATGTTCCTGAACAAAGAGTTAGGAGGAGTCATGCACATCAAATTTTACAACCCACTGTGAGCTGCTCCAGCACACCACTGACTGAAGTCATAGTTTTACAAAAGAAGACAGATATAAAAATGCAATGTAGGTTGTCATCAGGTAGAAATACTGATACAGGAAATGAGGAGGCAAAGATCATCATCTCACAGTTTCATTCATCTAAGTTTTGCTGAATGAAATTATAAATGTTGAGAAAACCCAAATCATATAATGATTTTAAAAGAAAAACACTTTTCTACATCAATCCATGTGTCTTTCCTTTAAAACCGTACTTTTAAGTGCAAATCCTCTATAAACCTCCTCGAAAGAGATCTGAAATTTATCATCCTTTCAGAATTAAAACAATTTCAAAATACCATATACTAATGGGTCTAACTCTACGCATTAAAATCACATGGAGAGATTCCATAAAGTATTAACTAATTCCATGATCCTACCCAGGACCAACTAAACTAGGAGGTTTTGGGTGGTGCTCAGCATGGATATTTTTGTAAAGCTCACCAAGCGTTTAATTTGCAACAAGTGCTGAAAACTACACTATATATTTATTTGTCTATATTTTCATTGAGAATGCTCTAAAGGATGGCTGTGTTTCATCATATTAAATTATGAACTCTGGCTGGACCACATATATATAAATATTTCTCTTTTATTTTTTGTCTACTTCTCCCATTTCTATAGCACTGGCAAATGTTATCAGTAAAAAGACATTTTTGATTAAGTTTTGAGTAGACTAGAAATATGACATCTATTCTATGGACTATAGATTGGGCTCATACTTAATCATATTTTCTTATTTTTAGGTTTCAAACCAAGCTCAGAAATTTCTGAGAGGGATCGCACTCATCAGCAGCATGTGCTAATTAGTAATGATTTTCAATTACTCCAGGCAACATGCAGAACAAATTACCCTTTTACTAAGAAATGGACACTAATTATACATTTGATTTATTGAATGATTAAGTCATGGATTTATCTACCCATATGCCAAATATAAATATTAGTCTGCAAAGCAAAGAAAGAATAAATCTTCCGTCCTTTTTAAAGATATAAAAATGTACTAAAAATATGGGTGAGGCTTTAATTATTTCCTGGAAAGACAAACTACATGATGTGATATCATATGCTTATAACATTCATCTATTAGCACAACCCTTACTCTGAGAAAAAAATATATATATTAAACTAATCAAAATGATCCTGGTCCATTTTCCACATACACAGTCATCGTCATTAGTGGCTGCATTGATCAAACTTCTGTCTATGAATCTTGGAAAGCCACACTCTGTGTGTAGAAATCTATGCCACCCCCATGCATTGTAACAGAGCCAAGAATAGCAAGACGCACAACAAATAGCAGCTGTGGCTCTTCACATGTGTGGTACTGCTTAGGCTCATGCCCAGGATATCAGATCGTTTGTCCAAAAGGTGCAGCTGCACCAGCTGGCAAGCTGTTGAAAGTGGCACAAAACACAGAAGGCAGAAACTGGCACCGATCCTTCCCTCTCCCCACACACACTCAGTTGCTGCAGCACTGCCCTAGGCAGTGTTCACAGAAAGCCATGGCCAGCATTTGGGCAAAACATGTCATGTAATTCAGCCAGAGAGCAGATGTCATCACTTGATCCTGTCACTGGTAGGTCTTCTGCATAGGTACACCTGAAGTGAAATGTATTCATTCACTATTGCTACGTAACAAACCAGCCCAAAAGTCAGGGTCTTTCGGTAGCAATCACTCATTATTGCTCAAACCTGTGTGGGCAGGATGGGGTTCAGATGATCAAGTTTGAGCTTTGAGAGATGGCTTTGTTTCTCACTGCAATTCCATGCATTGACTGAGGCAGCTTTGGCCTATGTATATTCATTCTGGGGTCCCCGCTGAAGGGGCAGGAGCGACCTGGAAAAAACTCTTCTCATGGCGATGGCAGATGTGCAAGGGTGCCAGTGGAAAGACAGGGCTTTTCACACCTAGACTTAGAACTGGCAAGTTGTTGTTTCTGCTCATATGTTATTAACCAAAACAAGTCATGTGACCAAGTCCAAATTCAAGGAGGGAAGAACCACATTCTGTCCATGAAGAGACCATGGCAAAGATGCAGATGCAGGGAGAAACAAAGAATTAATCCAACATATCAGTCTATCACATGAACCTGTCAGTTTTTCTGGAGAAGAGTAATGATAATGTAATGGTAATGATAATGATGATGATAATAGCAGAAATACACACACACACACACACACATATAACCTCATTAAATCCTCACAACATTCCTGTGAAATGAGTAGTACTATATAACTAGGTAACCTTGGTAGGGAAAGCTGTTATAAGCAAACAATGGACAATTATTCATTGAAAGTAATCATAATTGCTAATTTTCTTAAACTATTTAAACTACTGTACAGGTATATTATGTGGATTATATACAGTAGTTTTTGGATTTTTCACCTCGACATTTCCTGTCTTGGGAGTAGATACAGACAGTCTGACCCGTTATGTTATGGTTATTAAGGAACAGGGAAAACATAGTGTCCTCATCACTGGGGTTCGCCTACAGAATGTGCACGAGTAGAACTTAGTAGCAACGACCTCCAAAATAAACTAGCAAACAGCCGTGGCTCAAAAACTAAAAAACATTGAAATAGGCTTAAAAAATATCTGGATGAAATTCTGGTGAGGAATTCCCTATGCTTTCCCTTTTCTATTTCTTTTAGGTAGGAGGCTTATGGAAATCTCTATATTGAGGGACCTCTGGGGGTTGCTAACAGTGATCCAATCCTTTGACCACTTATATCTCAGAGTACATTGGGAAAGATTAATTGCACAGAAAGGGGAGAAGTCGAAGTCATTATTGTTTCTCTAGAAGAGGTGGGTGATCTGGCAACTGGAACAGACAGCAGACATCACAACGGTTTCTGGGAAATCACCTGCAAATCGCTTGCCTCAGTGCTGCTCTGCTGAGAGTGAACCAATAAGATGGTTTCTTGTGATTCTGGCAACTTCCTGAGTTCCTCAAAGGTCACAGAGGCTTGCTCTGGCCCTCACTTCTCCAGTGGATTTCTTTCTTTCTTCTTCTTCTTTTTTTTTTTTTTTTCAGTGCTTACTTCCTTACTCTCACTGTTCTCCTGGTTGAAGTTAGTTGATGACTCTAGATGATTAAACCTGACCGTTTGAGGTGACGAGTGTTGAAAGCTTGCAGATGTACATACATCTAAACAATTATGATAAGTTTGTGCAAATGATTATGTACAAAATATGCTCAGAAGGTTAAAAAATCTATAGACAAAAAATAAATACCTTAATACCAATGATCTAGATCGTAAAGTACTGTTAACAAAGATGAGGATATTAGCTAAGCAGAAGAAATGTGAAGTAATAGAAGAAACAGTACACACTTTACCTTGCAATAATGAGAGGTTATTCTTGAATTTATTTTCAAAATGTAGGGTAAAGAATGTTTTCAAAAAACTTAATAACATTAATAGAATGAAAAACTAGATGCATCAGTCTCAAATCACTTAATAATATCAATCAAGCATGACACATTTGGAAAGTAAAACTCCTTCATTCTATCTCCCATTTCTTTAGCAATTATTTCCTGACAACCTATGATTACCAGGCAGTATGTAGATGCTGGGGAAAAGCAGTGAACAAAGCAGACAAATCCTAACCCTCATGGAGCTTAGTTCTACTGTTGGGATACAGACAATAAAGATGTTAAATAAATACATTATACAGTAGTTTAAAAGAAGATAGTTACTACTGTGTTTCCCCGAAAATAAGACCAGGTCGTATATGTATTAAGGTTTGCTCCAAGAGACGTATTAAGGCTTATGTTCAGGGGATGTCATCCTGAAAAATCATGCGAGGGCTTATTTTCCGGTTAGGTCTTATTTTGGGGGAAACACGGTATGAAAAAGTGGATGGAGAATTCTAGGGTATAAGCTTGCAATTTTAAATAGGGTGGTCAAGGTTAGCCCTATTCACAATGTGATATTTGAGTCAAGATTTAAAGCAGTAAGCTATATAGATATCGAAGATGAGATTTTTTCCAGGCATCGGAAACTGTTTTTGCAAAGAACCTGCTTGGCATGTTCTAGGAAGGACAAAGAGGTTGCTTGGTATAGAGTTTCCATGGGGGAAGAAAGACAGAGGAAACAATGGATTTAAGAGTTAAATTGAAGTTAGCTAAATAGGAGCAGAAGAAGATACAAGTGTTTCCAGTTACTTGGCTTTTTAAATATATATTTTACTAATTTAGTTAGCTAATTAATCAGCTGGGTAGGTGGCTGACTTTAAGGAGACAATATAATATATACACGTGGTAAATTTTCAAATTTTCAATAGTACAATGGAGTGTACATTGAGAAGTAAGCTGCCCTGCCCTTCCCAGGGTTCCCAGCTCCACACCTCAAAAGAAACAAATGTTACCATATCTTCTAAGTATCTCTACAGAGACATTCTATGACTTTTTCTATTATACTTCTATTACATTTCTATTGAGAAAATTAGAGTATGAGCTTGAGAGAACTGGACCAAGTTTGCTGTCACAGATGCACCTTCATCTTTGTACTATAATTATGGGCCCCCAAATAGGATGGCAGCGGGGGTGTAGGGCCTATCTTGCGAAGTCTCCAAGTCACCTAATGAAGAAGCTACCTGTGCATGCCCACAAATTGTTTCGAGAGCTATTTCTGCTTTCACATCCAGAGGAAGATTCCATGACTTTCATTTCTTATCTGTCATTTCCGCCCTCTCACTTGCACCCGCCCCCACTGCTACCCCAGGATAAGGAGTGATTTCACTTAGCACTTGAAAACAGGTGGAAAGAAGTTAAAAAAACACAACTATAAGCAAAGAAAAAAAAAAAAGCAAAATAAAATAATATGATAAATGAAAAACTTCTGTGCTTCACAAATGGGTATGGGAAGGGCACAAAGGTTCTCTGTTTGATAAAAGTTAGAAAGTTCAGGGCAATCCAAGATTTTCCTCTAAGTGCAGCCAAACTATGTGTAATATATACTTCAGGCTTTCAGATATTTCCCTTGCAGGTAAACAAACAGCAAGCCATAAAAACTCCTGCATGTCTTTGATATTATAGCCAATCCATTATTTTATCATGGAACTCACAGTCTAATTCTGCTTATTTAGCGAGATGTACTGAATAATTTTCTAATAGTGTCATATGATCATGGTCTTTACTCCTCCAATCTTAGTAGGATAAAGAAAAAGATGCTTTATTCTTCAGAAAGACTCTTCTGACTCTATCATTGCCATTACTTAACTCTCTTTACAATTACTAGTTTTTCATAAGGTTTCCTTGTCTAGCTTATGCCAGGAAGATGCTAAATCATCATCTTCATCATCATCTTACAGTGAGAGTAAGAATAGTAGCAACTGATTTAACTTTGGGTTTATTTTCTTTGAAGTCATTGGCAACATGTCCCAAACTTTTCAGTGTTACTAGTATGTAAATTCCATGAGATAATGGCTATCTCCATAGTGCCTAGACCTGTGCCTAGCACTAATGTAATGGTTAATTTTATGTGTCAACTTGGCTAGGCCATGGTACTCAGATTATTTTGCCAAACATTATTATAGATGTTTCCATGAAGGTATTTTTAAAATGAGATTAACATTTAAATCAGCAGACTTTGAGTAAAGCAAATTACCATCCATAATGTGAGTGGGCCTCATCCAATCAGTTGAAGGCCTTAGTAGAAAAAGTCTATTCTTCTCCCAAGCAAAAAGTAATGCTGTCAGCAGATTACCTTTAAACTGAAACTGTAACTCTTCCCTGGGTCTCTAGTCTACCACCCTACCCTATAGATTCTGGACTTGCCAAGCTTCCACAATAATGTGAACCAACTCGTTAAAATCTCTCTCTCTTTCTCTCTCTGTCATGGTATATGTACACACGCATCCTGTTAGTTCTGTTTCTCTGGAGAACCCTGGCACAGAGTAGTTACGAACAGCAATTGCTGAATGAACGAACCACTAATTCATGAGCAATATAAATATGTTTCTTCGATGGATATGTTTTGCATGAGTTCACATCTTGATGTCAAAATAACCATTAAAGCTCTTATTATACAAACTCCAGAACTTAGAAGTAAAATTTAACTGTTCAGACTCTTGCAACTATTTTCTTAATGACCTATGTAGGTGATATCCAGCTTTCTATATTGAGAAACAAGAGCAGTGATAGCTTTATTTAAAATTCTGTCAGCCCATCACTATGTTCTCAACTCTACTCCACAGTAAAATTGCCAAGGTTTAACCATTCTCTAAAATCCAACCTCTAGCAGGAGTTTGTCCCCAGAAACCCTCCATTTTCTGGAAAACAGTGGATACATATCACTAGAATTTCTCTGATTTGCTGGATATAAGCAGGCAAGCTGCCAGTAATTACTTTTCATCAAGGGAATTTAAGAAATATAATGTGTAGCTCTGGGTTTAGCTATGTCTTCCAAAATCAACTTCAACACTCACACACTCACACACACACACACACACACACACACACACACAGGAATGAAAGTGCTGATATACTGAAATGCATTTTGTTGCTTTATCTGAAAAGAACAACAATGAAAAGCCACAATGGTCACTTAACTGGGCTGAGTTGAGACTTATTTTCTAAGAGGTCATCTCTAGAATTAAAACGTATGTTTATTTGTGTACTGGTGTTTCCAGTTCTCTCATTCCCCCAACTTGTTTTTTTATAACCTAAAAAATGGCTTAAGTTACCTCTTCTTTTACATTCATCCCTTGCTTCCCTCCTCTGACACATGTAAATCACCATAAAATTTGACTACTAGCCCTCTTGTTTTGCCCTCTAAATTTTTTGTTCACTATAATGCATGTGTGTTCTAGAAGAACCTTCTGGATCTAGCAAACCTTCATTTCATGATATTTAACATATTTCTGACTCAATCTGAAGCATCACATCAATTAATAGCCGTGAAGACCTTTAAGAAAGAAGTAAATAAATGTATGAAGGATGCTTGAGATACAAGTGCTATAAATAAAGGCCCATAAAACAGGTTAAGAGAAAACAATGATTCAGTAATAGTCTCTTTGGCACCCTGTCTTATTCTCACCTTAATCTTCCACAGCTATGGTCCAACCTGGACTTTCTTCCCCAGCATAATCTAGACCATTTATGTCTACTATCAAAATGTAACTCCTGTGTCCCATGCTGAGATCGAGTCTTTAAAGCTAATGGACTTGTGGGTGCTGATGGGTTAATCCTTTAACACTGCCAAAGGCCAATTGGCACAGTTTCCTGGAGATGATGTCTTAACCTGAACAATGGAGTCCATTAATTGGAATTTCAGTTGCTAACTGATCAGCAGAAGAAATATTTGGGATAAGAATGGCTTTTGGACAAACTCGTAGTTACAAAATTGTCATAGGGAGGTAAAGTAAAGCATAGGAAATACAATCAATATGGTAATAACAACATATGGTGCCAGGTATGTACTAGACTAGTCGAGGGATCACTTCTTAAATTATACAAATGTCTCACCACTATGCTGTACACTTGAAATTAATATAAAATAATATTGAATGTCAACTGTAATTGAAAACTTAAAAAGGGGGGAAGGTGAAGGGTAATAAGAGGTCCAAATTTCTGGGTATAAAACAAATCAGTCATGGGATGTAATGTACAGCATGGGGAATACAGTCAATAATATTGTGATAACGTTGTATCGTGTCAGATGGTTTCTGGACTTACCACGGTGATCACTTCTTTAGGTATGTAAATGTTGAGTAACTATGGTGTACACCTGAAAGTGATATAATGTTGTATGTTAGCTATATTTTTTTAATAAAATGCTAAAAAATAAAAATAAAAAGAACAGCTTTTAGAGACCCTTAAATCAAAGCAAGTAAGAAACGTCCACTAAAATTATGATTTTGTTAGATGCCCAACAAAGAACCTAAAAAAGAGAAACAGGAAAGAGGAGAGAGATAGATGTTGTAATATCAGTTTTAAGTGAGAATTTTGTTATTTAATATAATTATTTTATAATACCTTCCATGTATTAAAAAATGCTGGCTCCTAAAGTCATTCATACGAAATGAATCTGTGAGGCATGACTTCTTCTCATCTACAGTAGGGTTGAGGAAGCCCTTCTAATGCAGCTTTCATGAAGAAAACAGGAATAACTGGATTTCTATGTGAAATGGACAGAGTCCCTTCCAAAGGAAAAAAAAAAACAGGAAGGAAAAGAGGCAAGGGTAGAGAGGGAGGGAGGGGAGGATGGAGGAAGGAAAAAGAGAAAGAAAGAATTTATAGCTTAGAAAAGTTGCTGAATGTCTTCTAAGATCAAGCAGCATTATCCATTTAAAGGATTATAAACAAAAATGGAAGTAAAATTAGGTACAATTTTTGTATTTGCAGAGGTGAAATAGAACATTTTCTAAGGGAAGTAAATAAACTCGCGATTAGATATCAAAGAAATTCCTGAGTTTGAGGAAAAGAAACATATGAAACAGATTTGTTTGAGGAGTTTCTGTGTAAGCCTCTGATGTTGGGCTAAGTGAAGGGAAAAGTTGTTGGATCTTGAATTTAATTTTTTAATTTTTTTAGTGAGTAGAAATGAGCTCATCTAAATAGCATTTCCTCTTTTGTACTATGCCTAAACTATCCTTCAAAATTGTACTATGTAGCCACACCAATTCCCAAGGATTCTCAGATTTCTGTCTCAGTACTGCTCATGAGATAAACAAAATTCTTATAAAATGGAGCTACATCTTAAATAGAGTTATATAATTAGTAAAAATATGGTGTAGTAAAGTGCACAGCACAGGGAGCCAAGGAGGTCTGTAGGCCCAACTCTTTTGCTGGCTATGACAGGGGCCTCTCTGTGCCTAGGTTGTTTTCTCATCAGTGAAACAAGGGGGATGGAATGAACAACTCTTCAGTTATCTTCCAACCAGGAGAATCTGACTTTGTTATGTAAAAGTAGTCTAATCATGAATAACAATCTTAGTAGCAGTGAGTAATGCATAGAGTCACTTTTCAACAACTTTGCAAATCTTGGGTCTTGAAGACAACCTTGTAAATCATATAACCTTGTCCTCCATCTCCAGTGGGAACCACATCTTACTCATTCAAATATGCTCTTCCAGGCTCATCTTAAAGATTCTCCCCTAGAGGCAAACTTCACAACTTCTTCTGTATCTGTAATGCTAGAAGTGCTTCCTTATGTCTGGCCTGAGTCTCCCAGATGAATTTTTAACTTATTTTCGTTTATTCTATCCCTAGCAGAAAGGAAATACAACTCGGGCAGAACATTCAAATGCTATCTCTTATTAATCTGAGCCATGGTAAATTTGTTTGTACTAGAGTTTCTGTGGTCTTACATTGCATTCCAGTGAAATGATAGAGCCTGATCTCCTGATGGAATGTTCTCTTTTGGGTCTAAAATGACTGGGAGATAAAGGCTAACAGGCTGGCAGGAATCCTGAGCAGTTCTCGATAGTGAACACAGGGAAGGGCATTGTTTTTCTTGATGACCAGTCTCCTACAGGCTAGTGCACAGCAGCTCTTGACATAGTGCGATTTGAAGCCCCCAATTTGGAAATACTAAACAAATTCTTCTAAAATGAAATATGGGCTCAGGGAATTGTGTTCAAAAATATGGCAAAATGGGAATCTTTCCAGTGCTATTAGTACTTAATAAAGATAGGGAAAATTAATGAAAGGGAGCCTAATTATATTGTCCAGTCCTGCCTTCTGCTTTCTAAAAGGTGAGCTCTTATAATGCCCATGTTATAGACGAGGCAGGTAAAATGGAACAGTAATCCTATCAAAAAGAAATATACCGAGAAATCAGCAATGCCAACAATATAAGCTGTTTAAGAAGGAACCACACAGGACTTTGAAAATAAAATGAAAGCTGGTTTACATTGCTGACAGTCAAAAAGTAATCAGAAGGAGTTCTCTTGTTCTCTTTCCTTTTCCTTTTAGTTGTGTGGGTGTCCTGTGAGAGAGTCCTGGAGGAGGAAAAAGTGGTATTCCCTGAGGATGGGCTTTCCCAGCGTCCTCTAGAGCAGTCCAGGTTTGTGAATAAATGCTGGGATTGGGGTAGGGGTGGGCCAGGCATGGCTTTCCTTCTACCCATGTAGGTGATGATTAAGAGGGAACCGTCTGTCAACAGAGGATCTCAGCTGTATTTCCAGCCCAGCTTCCTCCCAACTGACTCATTCGGTGATGCCACAATCTAATGTTTATGACCTAACAGTTGATCACCATGGAAATTGTACAAACCTTGGACTGTTAAGGAGCAAAACCAGAGTAGAGATTCTGGACAGCTTAGAAAAAGAAAAGAAAAAAAAAAAGAAGACCCTTATTCATTGAGACCACATGTTAAGACTGAACACCCCATTCCTCCTGTGGGTACTTTCACTGGTTGCTAAAACTAAGATTGGATGACTTTATGCCTATTGGAGAACCCAAATAAGGATTTAGGGTGACCAAGTACAAACAAATATCACGGCATTTAGAAATGAGCAAAACGTAGAAGGGAAAATGTGTATGTAGCAATTTAATGAGGTTTGGATTACAAATTCTGTTTCCTTACCTTTTTGCCAGCATGTGGCAATGGTTTTAAAAGAGAAAGGAAACGTGCTAAATGCCAGGAAAAGATTAAGATCCCCCAAAACTCAACCTTACAAACAGTCCTGGTATATTCACAAACCGGGAGTGTCAGGATAAACTTCCTGGTTATGCCATGCCCCCCAAATCAAAGCTAAAATCAAAAAAGAAAGACACTTTTTAGTAAAGACCATCGTTATCAAACGCTGTGTCAGGAGGCCTTGGCACTGATGTCCAAACTCGACGAGGACTGTGGCTTGGTCAAGGTGAAGTGAGTCTGACTTCCTGGCCTGCCCTCCTCAGACTAATAATCAAAAAGAGCTGCCCTTCTCCAGCCCTAAACCGCCCTGTATGAACAGTGTCTCCCAGTAGTGGTTGTGGTTCCAAGTAATGTGAGAGTCTTTTTATAACTGTTGAGGTTTAATTTAAAAGGAAGCTCAGAATCAGCGGTAAAGGGAGGGGAATGTTGTGAACTACAGACCATCTGAAATGGGGAAAATCATAAATACCAGAGTGTCTGATTATTTGAGCGTCTCTTGAAGTCGAATAATGAACCTTCTTCATGTTCTGCTTTCCTGGACTTGGCTCCCTCTGACAAATTTGCAGGCATCAGGGTCTGTCTGGAATTCATTCCAAGTTGGAGGGATATTTTTTCCCCTGACATTTTGCAGCTGAGACAGCCCCGAGCAGGAAGCTGAGGAGAGTAACATTACCAAATATGTCCTTTCTCCTGCCCTTATATTTTATTTCCACAGGAAAAGAAGGCAGATACTGGCCAATGAGAGTTGGCCAATGAGAACGTGGCAACAGCAGGCGGCCTCTACTGGCAGTGGGGAAATTGATCCGATGCCATTTTTCACACACACCCACAAAATTATTCTAGATACCACTGGTTGAAATTTGTGCTACACTGGAGGAAGAAGTCTAACAGTTTCCTACAAGTTGCCCAGCAATTTCAGGGGAATTGGTCTCATTTTCTCAAGGAGGCCTTCATTAAGAAAGCGGGCAGAGTGGCATAGTGGAAAGAATCCTAGAATGGGAGTTGGGAGGTAGTTGGCCTCTGCCAATAATATGCCTGTACCTATGACCAGATCATTCCACCTCTTGGGGCTTCAGATTCTTTATTTGTAAAATGAAGGTTTGGATGTGATGATCTCCCAGATCCTTCCTGGGTTCCCAAGACTAAAGTCTCTAAGTTTGTTTGAGTACATTCCCCAGTCACTAAAATAAATTTGAATATCCCTCCAGATATGTATGTGTATATGTGTATATATGCATATAGAAATATATCCTGCTTTATAAGTATATTATAAACTTTCAAAATACCTAAAATACAAATTAAAAAGGCTATAAAACGTGTACACTCTAATATTTTCCCTCAAAACCTCAATAGTTTATCTTAAACACTCCCTGGGGCTCATATCTCTTTAAAGATCACTGCTTGAAGATACATTTCAGTTCTGCTTTTCTTTATGAGTGTAAAACATTAGTCTTAAACGACTGTTTCAACAGGGGCTAAAACTAAATGTAGGCCAGTCAAGTGACTATAGATTGCATACCCTTCGCTTGCATATTACATGCGTATGAAAACTTTTCTTTAACATACAATCTTCTTGGTTAATCTTGTTATGCTACTTTTTAAAAAAGAATAGTTACAGAGAAATTTCTTAATGAGGAAAACAACAGTGAAGTTTGTTGTAAATGGCAACTGACAATCTTGAGTCAGGGGGATAGCTGGGAGCAGTAGAGATTGGTGTAATCTGGAGCATATATGTCTTGTCCAAATCATCAAGCAGGAATGGAGGCCTAGTGCTGCCAAATGTGATTTTTTTTCAGAGAATCGGGAGACACAGATTTCAATGTGAAATTAAATTAATTTCTCAAATTAATGTTGCTCAAAAATTGTAGAGCCAAACATCTAATGATGACGGGCTCCACCCAGCAAATGGGCAGGCCATTGGTGATCTCTGATCTCAGATTCAGCTGATTGAGCTCTGTAATTTTTGGTGATAATATTGGCACTTTGCAGTTGGACATCTAAGCTCGGGGCAGGGTGATTTTGTATAGGACAGTAAAAGATGACATGTCAATTCATTAAGATCATAATATTTTGCTCACCACCTTTTCAAAAGGGGCCACTTCTTGAACCCTCTTAAGGATTCTCCATCAGACCAGTGGTCTCGGTTGTTCAATCATAAAAATAAGGAAAATACTACATTGCTCTCTTGATGTACCTCACTTTTACATATGGAAATCTCATGGAAAAAAATGTATTATTTTAAACAAATTTTGACGTTTTACTAAATCGGAGATTGGCAAACTTTTTCTTAGATCATTTTCAGTAAACATTTAGGTTTTGTGGGCCATATGGTTTCTGCTACAACTACTCAACTCTGTGTGGCTGCACAAAAGCAGCTGTAGACAATACAGACGAATGAGCCTGGCTGAGTTCCAATAAAACTTCATTCACCCCAACAGTCTGTGGGCCAAATTTGGCCTGTGGGCTGTAGTTGTTAACGCCTGTATTAAATTATAAGCTCTTCTAAGGTGCAACCTGTGTTGCCTCTAATACCGTATCCTCAGTCCACACCATCCTGACACAGAGGAGGCACTCCCTGAACAGTTGCTAAAATAATGGAAGGTGTGGAATTGAGCTATTTTTATCAATAATAATTAACTTCCCATTTGGGTGAATGAAAACCCATAGTATGGTTTAAGGGTTGGGCTCAACCTGATGCTTACATCAGCATATGAATTCCCTCAGGGAGTTGTGACTCAACCAAAGGTTCTGAATAAGCAAATGAGGTGCTAACAGGCTCAGGGGGCCACCGCAGGGACTACTGAGATTGACCAGCCAAAGAGCAAGAGGCAGCAAAAGAGCCTTATAATTTCATAGACAGACTCCTTCCAAATCTTTCCTTAACTTTTCCTTTAACAACTTAGATGACCAAATACCAAGCATCTATTGTGTTCTTACACTGTAGTGCACAGGTTCTCAAAATCTGGCTATGACCCGGTGCACACACACTAAAACGTTTCTTAAAACAATTCTTATTCTTACTATGACTAATTCACTGGTATATTTTCTTTATTTTTATATTTTATTTAATTTTAGCCCTGGTCACAACTCTCTAAATTGGTTTTATCATCGACTAGACATGGCGCGTGGTTGAAAATCAAAGAGACTCAGTCCCTGTCCTAACAGGATTTTCAACCTAATTGGAAAGATAAGACATGTATATATCTGAACATCTACAGAATCGTTCTGTATTAGAAGTGAGAACCACACCAAGTTGGAAAACAAAATAAATAAAATGCCTATAAAATAGCTTGGGACAGATAAATTAATGCTCAGGAAAGATATACATTTGAGAATCAGAAAACTAAGGAACATATAAAATGGCTCACGAGAAAGGCAGACAAGACATAGACTTAGTATTGAAAACCGGAAGGGGAAAATAATGCGAATAGATATTCCAATTTTATGCAAAAAAAAAATCATAACAACAAATATCTATTTAAAGATCATTTTCATTTTGAGAATTCGACATTGGATTTTTAATCCAAAGGAATTTATTTTTTAAAAGCAAAGGGAAAAAACCAATAACAAAGAAGAGCGGATGACGTTCTCTGTGACACAGACGATGGCATCATGGAAATTAGTAGTCTGATTTATAGACACTTAAGGGAGGGTGTCTATAATTATCTACCAATGATGTAAACTTCTGCCAATAGTTCTCAAAATTCAATTAATTTTAAACCACCTTTTAAAACTCTTGGGTGTTATGAGTCAACCTAATGCTACTAAGTCCATCAGAAACTTGGCTCCATTATTTCATTGACATACTGTGTTTCACACAACACTTCTAGGAAAAATCAGACATCCTTTTAAAGCCAAAAGTTATATTTTCTCTTAAAGTTTAAATATCATTATCTGAGTAGTTTACCCTAAGTTTCCAAACTATGTTGGGCATACACACAGAATCATTAGCAATGATATTCTCAAAGTTATGCTGTTAAGGGTAAGACTTACTGAGCTTGGTTTCAAAGCGCTATTCAAGATTCCCTAACTTTTCTTCAAAAAGAAAAGTGATAAGTCTCTATTCAAAGACTAGTTAAGAAATAACTGAGAAAATCAAGCAGCAGTTCAGATCCAAATAGTTCTGGACTTGTAGGAAGAAAAAGGGAGAGTAGAGGCACTCATCTTGGAACCTAGAATCTCAGGTGAGTGTCTTGTTACTGGAGATGCATCCTATTGGATGGCTCATTCAAAGATTTGATTCTCTCATTAGTAAAATGAAATAAAGGAGTAGGAGGCATGCACTAGTCATCCTAGCTGTTGGAGTCCCTTAGGTTGGAGTCCCACCTTTGTCATTTGTTCTTGAAGACAAACCACTATATTCTCTCTATTTTGGGCTACTGCCCTAATAGATGGCTTTTACTTAGTATTATAGAAGAAAAAAAAAATGTCCTGAGCGTTATATCAGCTCCTAATGTAGATTTAACATTTTTTGTGACTTCCCCCCGTCTCATTATTTTATTTACAGAGGTAAATTCAATATAAATATGTGTGTGTGTGGGTGGTGTGTATACATGTAAACAGACTAATTTGATGTCCTATTATATTCTTCCGACACACAATTCATAAAATAAAATTTCTGGAGTCTTGCTAATTGCGAGGTAGAGTTAGTACAAAATGCTGTGGATGGTACGGAGTGACCTTTGAAAAGTGAGGATTTCCCCTAATCTTTCTCTACACCAGACCATAATTTATTCTGCACATGGTCTCTATTGCAACTCATGGCATGGAAATTTCAGTGACAAAATTTTGTAAGAAGCAGAACATAAAAATGACCGATTTTTTCAGGGAAATAAAATCTTCTTTAGAAAGAAAACTGCATCACCAGAGCCCAAGACAAGTAACAATATTTTCTGAGTGAACAGTAAAATGTTTTCAGGGTAAGAGGACATCACTTCCTATCCTTGTTGAAATGTCAGTACCAGGAAGCCAGGTTACCTAACTCTCATGCTGGGTCAAGTGTGGTCAGACAGGCATGGGAGTAAGGATACAGGGATCAACTTAAGAATGAACTCGGAGGCCAACAAACCATATGTCTTAATATTTAAGCTATAAAACAATCTAACACACTGTAAAATATATGTTTTTTTCCCTTACCTTGACATATATACTTGTCATGACAGAATTGGAAATATGTATAAATCTATGGTTTTTATATATCTGAAAGCTGGCAAATTATCAAAGACAAGAGATGAATTTTTATTGAGCATGTCTGCTGATGGTCCACTGATATCTGGATGACTAATAAAATAGGTATAGAAATGTAAGAGAAATGTGAATTTTTGTATATTGTGAAATGATCCATAGCTACCATATGCAACTGTTATGACTACCACGCTGGCTGGTATCTCTGGAACCACAAATTAGAAAATGAAGAATAGCAAGAAAAATGGTTGCTTAGCACGACTGGGAAACACTTCATTATGAAAAAATGAATATGCATTCACATTATCTCAGAGGAGGGATTTGATAAATTACTTACTATATTTTCTCTTACCTAAGGGCTTCTGCTGTGCCAATCCTGCCTCCATCCCAAAGCAGTTTCTCTTTTCAACAACAACAGTGACCCAGATATAATCAGTTTTTCTAGGACACAGGACACAAGGTTTCCCTGCAGCCTGACAATGTTAGTCACAAGCATGGATGTGTAGGGTTACAGGTTGCGTTGTGTGAGTGCTGAGTACTGGATCCACAGTAAGGGCACACACGTTTCTTTACAACATTTAATTATCCTACGTGGTAAGTAGGGCTTGTCGTGCAGGGCCGAAAGCAGGGGCCATTTTACTTGCATGTAAACATAGTACTAGATTTAAGTTATTTCTCAAGGGCTTTCATAGGCGTGCAGAATCCAAAAAGTCTTAAGGCATGGACAGGCTTCCACGGAGAGATGCTATTTTGGGGTTCCTTGGCAAATCAGTCTTTGGTAATTCTATTGTATTACTACATTGTATTACATTGTACTACATTGTATTATCAAGGTAGCCATTGCCATGTAGGAAAAGAGTTGTAGATTCACTACTAGCAAAAGGACTTCAGCTCTTTTTTTTTTTTTTTAATGAACATGGTCAGATCTATTCTAAGAGAAATCAGGTTCTCTCCAGTGTTTTGTTTTGTTTTCTTATTATTACCCCGATCCAACTGAACTTGGCAATACCTTGGTCTTAACCCATTTTCTTGCTCTTATGCCACTATATCTTTTCACACACACCCTCAAAACACTCTGTCACCACTGATTTAATTTCAGTTTAATGACAAGCATTTTCAATTTCTTATCCATCAAGTGTAGTCTTCCCTAAGTATGTATTTCCTACTTTAGTCTCATAACACTACAGGCTCTAAACAATGGCTATCTGTTCCGTCCTGTTAGGTTTCCTGAAACAGGCTTTAGAGAACTGCCATGTGTTTATCTTTCATAACACTCTAACAAGCACCCCTTCGTGACTCACACACACAGAAAGCCAAAAGCCCTGAATGGTTGTTTATTCTCACCAGCTGGGTGACCTTGCACGTGGCTCTCAGCAAGGGCGAAAATTAGGGAACCTTGAAAAGGTGCGTCATGTAGTTTTAAGTGCAAACAAAGCTGCATCAACTTGCACTTTGCTGAGTTGCTTTAAAGAAAATTCAGTTAACCGTGAAACTTAACTCAGCTTGCCATCTTTGCCTTTCCCCATTTATGTTCAAATGGGAGAGGAAGGATCAGATCTGGTGGTCAGAGAAACACAAATATAGTGGGGGTTTGTCATTTCGAAGAGCTTACGACACGGTATTCAGCTCTTAGAACTGACCCTTTGTGGCTATATATAGCACATGCTCTTGATGATCTAATTAGATCAACTTGCTATGCCTACTTCAGAGAAGGAAAGATGGACAATATTTCACCCCACACGTGAATTATATGTGAGCTCTAGGAATTGTTCAGCTTACAGTTCCCCCTTCATCTGGTTGTTTTCTGCCTGGTTTTGTGGAGTTTTATCCTATGCATGCACAGTTTAGTATTCAGTAACAGACTCAAGGTCACCTCAATCAAAAACATGGAGATCTTTCTCTGCATAGCATCCTTCTCACTGGTGATCTACTCTAAAATTCCAGCTGTCTCTATCTCCTCAACTCAGTTAAACTGAAGTGCTCTGTTTGGGTTCTTGCTATGTGGATCATAGTCAGGTAAGTGCCTTCAGGCAGAAAATAAGGACATTTGCTGGCCTCACCTCATTTGTTTCCCTTCTTTCAGACATCACAGTTGTGGCTGCCTATCGTCCAATTGCTGTTGCCAATGTTACCTGTTTTGTCCAGTTTTCTTGTTGTTTATGGCAGGAGGATAAGTCTGTTACCAGATACTCCAATCATAGATTATGTCTTAATAAGATTAAAACTAAGATAAAGACAACAAATCTATTACTCTTTTTCTAGACTTTACTTCCCAGGCTGGAAGCAGGGAGTAGGCACTCAGCCCTGGGTAAAAACACATGTCATAATCTTAAGAAAAGTCATAATGAAGAGGAACATTCTTTTTCTGTCCCTGGATATTTTCTTGAGGCTGTAAAATCTGGAATTGCTGAAGTCAACTCACAACTAGTCTACAAAAGAGGTATATAAGCCAAGGCCGGCCACATGGAAAGCTGAAAATACCTAGATCCTTCATGGTGATACTGAAACAGTGAGCTGACCAGCTATGAAGTGCCATAACTTTAGACTTCTTATTATGTGAGATAATAAATTCCTTACAGCTAGAGCCAGCTGAGTCAGAGTTTTCCATTACTAACAGCCAAAAGTATTGTAACAAATACCATCCTTCTTGGGAGTTGGTGACTTAACTGAAATAAGGGGGAAAAGGACAATGATGAATATGGAAAGAGACAATGAGGAGCTCACTTGGGCACATACTGAGTTTGAATTATTTAAAGATCATCCAGAGGGATGTCCAATAGGCAACCTGTGTATTTGACCTGAAGATAAGAAATGTCGTAGCGATTTGGAGGTCATCAGTGTATGGTCCTTGAAGCTATACTCATGGAGAATATTGCTCAGGAGAATATGCAATGATTGAGAACACCAATATTATTCAGGTGAATAGTGAAAAACAGCCAACAAAAGAGCCTTAGATGACATAGTTAGAGAAGATGAAGAGATCAAGAGGCAACTGGTATCATAGATGTGACTTTTTAATTGGAGATATTCATCAACTCTGGTCTTAAGGAGCGTGTACTGCCCTCATTATAAACAGTAACCTAGCTTTATCTTGTCCTTTCCTCTCAGACATCTGAAGAAGGCTGGGATAGGATGTAAGATGAATCCGAAGCCTGGCCTAGGAAAAACATCAGGAGCACACACAGGATGAAAACGGACGAACTCATGGAAACAGAGATGGATCCCAAAGATTTAATGCAGCCAGGTCATGTTCACTCTTGTTAATTTTGGTTATGCAACACATTGTTTATCATTTTCTTTTTTTAATTTTCAAAGTAGTATATAAAAGAATCCAAAATAAAACCATAAAGATTACAGCTCTTTATAATGCAATATTTTTTTATTTTTTTTGGTAAAAGAAACCAGTAACACTAATAATTCTTAAACTCTTCTCTGAGTTTGAAAAATATATGTAATAAATCAAAAGAACAATAGTTTTAGTTTTCTGGTTTTTTTTTTCTCCTAGGCACTAATCCCTAGTTAGCAGACCCCAAAACTTTCTAATACTAAGGAAATGTAATCTGAAATTGCCATTTTAAGAATATTGATTTGGTGATTCCTTAATTATTTTTCTTCATAGAATCATGAGTGTCTTCAAAATATGCAGACTCAGGACACCTTAATGTCACAGCACAAACCATTAGAAGAAATGAAGTTTAGGGTTGGGTTCAAATAGGCTTAGAAGAATACTATTTCCCTAAGTTATACTAAAAGGAAAGTTATCTCCTTTGATCATCAATCATAAACTAAAGTCTTAATCTTTGACATATGTTAGCAATTGTAGATAGATGCAACCAATCAAATTAAAGCCTAGATCATTCAATATTTACTATTTAGTATAAAATACACATGTAAAGATAAGTAACATTAGAAATAATGTATTGGAACTCGTAAATTTCGGACTATTTTTCTTTGGAAGCAAAGATTATGTATAAGGTTGCAAGGATTTAATGAGAGAATATGCATAATGTACTTGCCCCAGGACCTGGCACCTATAAACACTCAAATGAGAACTATCACTATTATGGCACTATCCTTCTGGCTAAGCCAATCCCATTATTATAAACACTGTGAGATGTTTTGTTTTTTCACTTAAGACTAGTACGGCCTAATCATTCGCCTATGAAGACAGTTCTATTGAAGTTTAGGAATTGGTAGATGAAGTTAATCAAACAAAAACTTTCTCTCTCAGTCATCCCAGTATTGAGAATGAGTCAAGAAATATTGAAGCGAAGGACTGAAGAAACACTCTTTGAAGATGTTGTGATTACTGTTGCAAAGGGATTCCCAGTCTGCTCAGCTGCACCTCTGCCAAACCATTTTGCACATCCCATCCCCTCTGGGGGTAAGAGGGATCCCAGAAAGTGGAGAAGCCAGCTCTACATGAGGGCTCATCAACCATTCTCATCTAGCTCTTTCCAAATAGTGTGAAATAACTCGCCTTCTCTCCAGGCTAATTATTATTCCCTCTTTTGGCCCCTTTGTACTATTAACTCTATAGTTCTCTCTTTACCCTTCCCCTGTCTAATCTTAATTCTAAAGGAGATGCTCTTTCTGATAAAATCCTGGAAATACTGAAATGGCCTCAAGATATGTAACAGCTTGGGTCACAAGAATCCTATAATACAGCTCTACCTAATTTTAATTTTCAGAGTTTTCTTTTTGACTTTTCACAAGGTTTTATAAATGTTGAGTAATGCTTAGTGATTTACCAATAATATTTATTGAAAACGTGTTAACTATGCTACCTCAGTCTCTTTGTGGCCCTAATATTTCTGAATGTCCATTAAAACTGATGTTCTTCTATGCTCAATTCTAGCCTCCCTCATCTTTTCTATCTACAGCAGTCCCCCATTATCTGAGGTTTCATTTTCTGTGGTTTCAGTTACCCGTGGCCAACCACAGTCTGAAAATATTAAATGGAAAATTCTAGAAACAAACAATTCGTAAGTTTTAAATTGTGTGCTGTTCTGAGTAGTGTGATGAAATCTCAATCCCACCCAGGGATATGAATCATCCCTTTGTCCAACTTATCCTTGCTGTAGTAACTCTCCACCCATTGCATAATAGCTCTCCTGGTTATCAGATTGACTGTGGGGGTATCGCAGTGTTTGTGTTCAAGTTGTCCTCATTTTACTTAATAATGGCCCCAAGTGCAAGAGTGGTGATGCTGGCAATTCAGCTATGCCAAAGAGAAGCTGTAAAGTGAAAAGGTAAAAGTTCTCGACTTAATAAGGAAAGGAAAAAAAAGTGCATGCTGAGGTTGCTAAGATCTACGGTAATATGAATCTCCTATCCATGAAATTGTGAAGAAGGATAAAACAACTGTGCTAGTTTTGGTGTTGCACCTCAAACTGCAAAAGTTATGGCCGTAGTACATGGTAAGTTCTTAGTGAAGATGGAAAGGGCATTAAATTTGTGGGTAGAGGACATGACATCGCAATGACTTGATGATCTTCCTTCTGACATATCGTCAGAAGGTCAATAGTAGCCTAACAGTGTATCACAATGACTATGTCATCCACCTCATTTCATCTCATCAGACGGGTATTGTATCTTATCATAAAAAGAAAGGTGAGTACAGTACAATAAGGTATTTTGAGAGAGAGAGAGACCACATTCACATAGCTTTTATTACAGTATATTGTTATAATTGTTCTATTTTATTATGAGTTATTGTTAATCTCTTACTGTGTCTAATTTATAAATTAAACTATCATAGGAATGCATATACAGGAAAAAAACATAGTATACATAGGGTTTGGTACTATCTGCAATTTCAGGCATCCCCTGGTGGTCTTGGAACATTATACCCCATGGATAAGGGGGGACTGCTGAATATTATCTCTCTGGATAATCTTATCCTTCTGCATGTTACAGTTATTATCTAGATGCTGATGACGTCAACTACATATTTCCAGTCCAGTTTTTGTTTTAAACTAGAACACAAGTACATACCTCCAATTATCTAACTGCTCTTGGATATGCCACAGATATCTTGACCCTGAACCCATCATCTACCCCCAAATGCCTGATGTCTCCATTTCTTATATCTTCAATGGAACTGCAGAATTAGTCCATCAAGAGTCTGAACCATGAGAGAAAAACATTGCCTCTATTATAATACACACATCCAGCCAATCAAGTCCTACTGAGTTTACCTCTTAAGTATTTTCAGTCTTTCCACCTGTGTACAACACCACTGCCTTCCCTAGTATTGGCCACTGTAAGCTCTAACCTAGATTCCTTGAAGATTCTCATAACTAGTATGACTCTAGGCTGCTTTTTCTAGTTTCTCTACACTTGAGTCAGGATCTTTCTAAACAAACATCTGTAATATATAATAATAGAAAGGGGAGTACAAAAAATGAGATTAGTGCTTATTGAGAAGCAAGATTGAGGAGATTCTTATTTTTTAAAAAACTATCCAGTTATTTTGTGGTAATCATCAGGAGATTCACTGAGGGCTCTTCTCATAACTGCTTGTAAAGTTGAAAACCACGATGATGATGATGATGGAGATGATGATAATGAAGACGGAATAAAAAGATGACTTATAGGTTCTTGACTCATGCAAGCAGAAAATAAATTGGGACGCACTGGGGTTAAACTCATGGAAATCAATTTATCTTTAGGGCTGGCCCCAGAATGGGTGAGAAGGTCAGAACAAATCTGTGTCCAAACCTAACAGTGTTCAGGAAGATGTCAACACTCTAGGAATCCTGACCTCCTAGCAGGTGACCTGTAACAGTCGAGAGGTAGGCTATCACAGAATTAAGTGACGATAGCATTCTTGTCCTGGGTGTCTGATAGATTTGGAGGAGGAGTAATACCAGTGGGTATTTAAGAAGTAGGTAGAGACATCAGGGTCATAGCAAAGCAGGCTGAGATTTAACACTGGGCTACACCTAGGGTGTAGGTGGAGACATAGACAATATGTCTAGAATTTAAAAACTAATGCAAAGCTGAGCAAATAGCTCTCTTCAGACACACTGGATACCGGTTGAATGAAGAAAGAATGGGCCTGGTCTAAATGTAAGGGACCTCAATACCTGCAACTGAATAGAAATGGGGAGAACAGAGACTGATGGGGTAACAAATAAATCCACTCTTAAGGACAGTAAATATTTCTTGAAATCCTATTGCATAAAGGCACTCCAGTGTCTAAACGTATATCAGGCCCTGGGGTAAATACATGTATCTCCTCATTGAATTCTTACAACCTTAAACATAACCCTTGCTTCCTTGACTTTTTAAGGTGTTGTTTTTTTCCCCATCAAACATGCAGATGAGCAATGTGGATTTCGAGTCACATGGCAATAGTAATCAATGTAATCTTGGAATCTGGAAAAATGGCTGGCAATAAGAATGAATGAAAATATCCACTGAATAGCTGCTATATTGATCAAAAGCCAGTGACAGAGAAAGTAAAAGAATACAAAGTCACACCAAAAGATAACTTTAGGCATTGGTTCTCAAAATGTGGTTCTCAGATCCCTAAGCTTCTGGAGACCCTTTGAGGGGTCTGTAATGTAAAAAATATTTTCATTACAATATTGGTGGTATGTTTTTTACATTGTGTTGGCATACTGAGAGTGCAAAAGCAACATGCTTACAACTTGTGCTTCGGCATGACTCAAGGGCAGTGACCTCAAACTATATTGGTAATGATTGCATCTCTACTGCCATGCACTTGCAGTTTAAAAAAAAAAAAATCCAGTTTTAATGTTTTTGATGAAAGAGTAAAAAAGTAGTAATGTTATTAAATCTCAATCTTTAAGTACATATCTTTTTAATACTGTGTGTGACGAAATGGGAAATATGTATGAAGCACTCCTGCTAAAACATGATGTTTGTTTCAAGGAAAATCACTTTGTGATCTTTTTGAGTTAGAGCTGAACTGCTATTTTTCATGGAACATGATTCTCATTTTTAAAAAATGACTGATAGACAAACTATAGCTATTCACACTTGGGTATCTGTCAGACATTTTCTCAAAAATAAAGTGATTCTATAGAAACAACTGACAGTTTTTGATACCAATGATAAAATTAGAATGAAAGTAAAAATTGGGATTTTGGTAAATGTAAATCTGTCACTTGGAGCTTGACAGGTTCCTCATAATTAACACGTCTGATGAGATTGGTGGTGACATTAACAAATGTGAGATGTATATTTTAATTTATAACAATACCTTTTATATATTTATACACGTACATATATATACACACATATATATAGACAAAATAATGAAATCTGTCAACATTTGTAATGTCTGCATAACTCAGTAAACTAATATGTGCCAAAGGATATGTGTTATTTTGCAAAATAAAAAATACAGTCAAAATACAGGACATACCAGTGGATTTTAAAGTAAGGGTATGACTCTTCATTGATATGGTTTAAGATTCCACACGGCAACTAACTTTTAAGAAATTACCTATATTGATTTTTGATATAGCTTTAGAGAAGAATATCCACAACTATCTGAAAAGCTATTAAAATCCCCCTTCCTTTTGCAACTACATAATTGTGTGAGGACAGTTTTTGCTGTACTTTTTGTTCTCTATTTTTGATTTTTGCTTTGTTTGTTGTTGATGATGCAAATATTTTACTCCAAACACAAAGCAATTAACAGACAAAATATCTTAGAAAGAAAATTTAAAAATCCATCAACAAGTTCAAACAGAAGTTAAAGGTCTTGGTGACTGGATCTGTGAAAACTCCAGCAATATGACCACTGGGTGGAAAATTCAAGGAGCGAATATATCAGATGTCACTAGACTGAAAACCCAGAAGGTGGGTCAAGGGAACATGGAATGATGAACACAGAAATTGATAAAGCATGTTAGTAAATTGAATTATTAACTATAAAAAAATAATGAATAATTGCTTTTGTATTTGTGAGTTTAGTTATGACAAGATACTGGTCAACAGAAATAAAAAGTAAAGCATATAAATGAATAACAAAAGTGTATAAACACCCTTTTTATATTCAGGAAGAAGCTGTAATTTACATAATTTGGAAAACAAAATATATATATGTCTGTATATATATGTGTGTGTGTGTATATATATATATGAATGTGTGTATATATATGAATACAAAGAGATTTGCAAAAATGTAAACCAATGTGGCCCTTCTTACTCATTTTTTAGTTTGGAAAATAGTTATTTTTCATAAGATATGCTACTTGTATGTAATAGGTTTATGCTTGTTATTTTAAATGAATCAATAAACTTTTTTCATTTCTTAGTTTTAACATCTAATATCAATAGATATAATAGCAATAGATATAACCCACATAAACAAAAGCTCTTCGGGGTTCTCAATAACTTTTAAGATTATAAAGGGATATTAAGGCCAAAAATTTAACAACCACTATGTTAAAGCAGTTAAACTCATGAAGGCTGGCAACAAGCAGTAGTAGAATGGCTGAATTTAAACATAATGAATAAATTTAAACAAAATGAAGGTAGAAGCCTTAGGAGATATGTTGAAAAATCAAGGATAGTCCTCACAATTATGCAAAATTTGTACAAAATCGTCTCATCCTCTGGTACTATTCCCTCTACCCCCTCATGTGAAGAAAAGCATCAGTATGGCGCCATTTCCAAGCACAGAGACCACAGATGTACATATATACCAGGGGTGCCAAAATATATATATACAAATTTTAAGAGATGTTATCTATGTATTACTTTTTGAAGTTGAATTGAATTACGGTAGCAATGTGTAATCGCAGAAGTCAAACGTGACTTGTATTCATCTTTTGTTATTGGTATATATTGAGTATTACTATTTTAATACAGTTTTCTCCTTTCTTAAAATGTGTATACATTTTTTTGGCACCCTCTGTATACATATACACACAAACTTCCACTCTTTTTAGGGAAGTCAAAGAATGTGCCAGAGCTCTCTGTTTACATGGGGAGAATGCTCTCTCTCCCTTGCAGGCAAAAAAAATTTGATTTTGCCAGTGCTACCTGGAAGGTGGGAGAGTAGAAGCTATATGTGAAATAATATAAGAAGTACTGTTTTCTAAGCTGCAGGCCAAGAGTCGAGTGGGAAAATGGGAAAAGGACAAATGGAGGCAATGGTCCAAGAGGATAATATTTCAAAGCAGAGAGATGTAAAATATACTTTCTAAATGCAACGATACTGTGTAGTGTTCTATGACATTAAATTATAACCTCCTGGAGTAAATGACAGTTACCAAAGTTAAGGTGATTTTTTTTGTTTTTCATTTTATTTACATTGTGTATATAAATAATATTTCTTGCAGAAAATTTCAGAACTTATAGCAATCTCTCAAACCAGATGGCTAATATTACTTATCACCACTTCAGTTTCATATATTTCAACACTGGGCAGAAAGTTTGAGTGAAGCTACAATAAACCTAAGAAAATAATTCAAGCTAATTGAAGATTAGGCCAATTTATATTCTATTTGGCTGTCTTGTTTTTCAGCTCATGCATATTAACACGTATGACGTGAGTGTGGATTTAGTGAAGCACAAGTCAAAACCTGGGATTTGTGTTGTAACAGTGTGAACTAACAGACTTGCCAAAACTTGTACCAGTTGAAACTCACAGCTCCTTTCTAAGCATATCAAGTATTTGACGTATCTATTTTCAAGCTTCTGCAAAGATATTCCTAGCTTATGAATAATTGTGCTTCCCATGCAAGTAAAATTAAAAGATTGCTTTCTTCATAATAATGGTAACCCATTATAATAACCCAGAAACCCAAGATACCAAAAATCTGATGAGATCATTTATTTGACCCTCTCCTATTAGGTACCCACATCACTGTAGGGTGACCTTAGCAGTCTATCATTTGCCACTTAGTTTTCCTATAGGCCTTATTCTTCAGAAGTGCTTGTGTTTCTTTTTGTTTTAGACTGCTTTGCTTTTGGTTTTTACACCCATTTCCATGCTTACTTTCTGTGGGTTCTAGGTCCAGTGCTCTTTGGGTATTTGACAGTAAATAGAATATTACATTTTAGAATCCAAAGAAAAAAAATTCCTACTGTTTTGCACAATGATTAAGAACAAAGAAACAATTTCCAGATCATTTAAATCTATATACTTTCAGTAGTATTGGGTTCCCCTAGATAAAGCATTCTCATTTTTATTCATATTAATTTCTGAGACTAAAATATCTCAAAAAGCTTTCTAAGAATGTTATCTTTTACACTCAACTTTAAGCATTCATTGCCAACTACAAAGCTCACAAAGCTTGATTATAAAAAATAAGCTCTGAATGAATAAGACATATGTATCAAACTATGTATTATTTAGCCACTTAGCCCACATATGTGGTGTTTTTTTAAAAAAAAATCTTCCCTGCTTTAACTCAGCTGTCTATATCAAAAACAATGAAATGTGAAAAGAAAATATAAAGTTTCATTTGGTGGATTATTATGATTCTATCCAAATGATTCACTGATCAGTAGCCTTCATTTACTTTTCATTTCTGTTCTGATTCTCCCCCACAAATCGTTGATGTTAGCAAAACTTTCTTCTTAAGTTATTTTTCATAAAAACCTTCTTCACACGTTTTATCAGATCATGTCAATTAGTCTCCTGAAGCTTGAAGAGCTGTTATATCTACTAGCAAAAGTCCTTTGTAAATCACCGACACTTTCCCTTTCACCAGCTGAATAACCTCAGGCAGGAGGACGTGTACGTGATACGTGGCAACATGTTTATCTGTGAGCTCTTGGCTTCAGAGTCTTGGGGAATTCTGACATGGGAAAATATTCCAAAGTTGTGTTGCTCTCTGGAAGGGGCCCAGTACTAATAGTTTTCAAGGTATTAAAATGTTTCCCATCTGTTATCAAACAATTACTGAGCACTCTCCATATTCCATCCAAGCTTCTGGCTAGACTCTGAGAATACAAATATGAATAATATAAATAAAATAGAGTCCCTGATCTCAAGAGGCTCATAGTCTAGTAAACAGAGACACACGCAGATAATTCAACATCGGTTGTGAATATTGTGCATTCACTCACATGGAGGCCCGCCAGTGCCAGGCACTGTGTTGATGATAATAGCAGAAGAGAACTCAGGAAAGGATCTTCATCCAACTGGAGGGTTCCAAGGTGATTTCCTGGAAGAAATAACATTCGAATTGTTGTTACACAGATGAAGACAGGGCCAAGGGCATTCTGGGTAAGTAAAGAACATACTAGTCAAAAACAGAGTAGTGTGCAATGTCATGGACAACTTAGGAATCTATGCTTTTAGCTATTTCTAGAACATTAAATGCTAGGATTAGGGAAATGACCAATGCGATTGGAGTTCTGTGAAGGAGAAAGAGCTGGGCTAAAAATGATCAAAAAGCACTCATCTTCTCATGGGCCCTTTGTTTAAAAGGAACTTAGAAAAGCTGAAGACCTTCTTGCAGCCAAGAATTATAAACTCATTAGGCTAACATACCCATAACTATTGTACAGAATGTGGGTAAGAGCTTCCTTCCGATCATGTGCTACAGCCAGAAAAAAAGGTTAGATTTCTATCACAGAAATAAAGAGGAAGGTTAGCTTGACTGAAGAACTGAATTTTTCTCAGACATACAATCCACATACGAGTACAGTGTATCTAAAGCCACCACCCAGGTCATGAAAACCCTGAAAGTGAGTGGAAACAATCTAATCAGTTTAAACCAGATTCCTGCTCACTTTAGTTCCATTATATTCTTCCTAGCTTCTGCAACTTCTAAAACTGGAGATAACCTTTCTATACACTTCTGTGGGGAGATTAAGGAGAAGATAGAAGTATTATCCTACGTTGCCCACTTTTTCCTAATCCCTTTTACTTGTCCTTCAAAGGGCTGGAGAAAAATCTCTTCTGTGATGTGAATTGCATACAAACTGTTCACAGTTGACCACATCCGCTGGGCAAGACTCACCGATCCCAAGGAATGTACAAACTCAGGTCCCAAAACACAGGCTGACTGATCATTCTGGCTGTCTAAATTGGGAACTAATTAAATGTTTTAACTGGAAGTCTCTCCTCACTGCAGCAGAACAGAGTCATTTTGAAGCAAACATCTCAATGAAACACTTCTTTGGGAAAATCCAGTTCAACTACAAGAAACAACTGATTCTGGTTGGCAGCACAATCTATTCCTACTTGAGTCCCCCCTCCCCACCCACCCAATGCAGACACACAGGCTAAATATCACTTATGCTGAGAAATGTCCCCACAGAGAAAGGATGACATTGTATAGCACAGATGTCAAAGTCATCAGAAACAGTTTGTTCTTACCTATGTAGGATTTCATTCCAGCCCACTGGGGCTGATGAAATATTACATAAATTATTTGTGTAAAGGAGATTTTAGAACAGCACTTACACATGTTGGGTATCATTTGAATGAAGTAAGAGTGGGAGGTTAAGCTGTTCGTTTCATTTCACTAGTAATTGGATGTTAGTTGAAGCATTTCTCCTGCTTGGCAATCCCTTAAAGCGGTATAATAATCTGAGGCGGCTGAGCTCTAATTCTCTGCAAGTGAGGAGTCTCCACTTGAACTTAGAGCCTAAGCTTCTTTAGAGGGGCAGCTGGAATTGTTAGATTAGCCTGTGTGGATCTAAGAAGGGAGCCAGACCAGGAACCCAAAAGGCCAGAAAGTGGGAGTTGCCAAGTCTCTTGAGGTGAGAAACCTCCACTTGTACAGCCCAAACTTCTTTAGAAAATCAGAAGCCTTCAGCACCATAATCTCATGTGTTACTGAGTATCATTCCACTCAATTGTTTTGGATACAAAAATTAGTGTTAAACATGAAAACAGCTGCAACAAATACACAAAGACTTCAAGTCGCTTAGCAGCTGCTCTTGGGCAAGAACTGTCTAGATTGGAGATTGTCATCAACATTGAGTGATTTGAATACTTACTAGGAGTCATGAATTGTGCAAGGTGATGGTGAACAGATATGAAAACGACACATAAAATAGGTCAGACACATAAAAGGATAACTGTGTTATAGTAAGGTAAATTCCAAGACAGAGATAAGCATAAATAACATAGAAGCTATCCTAAGGATAGGGGCTCAGGGAAGCAATTCTCAAAGGAAATCAGGCCTAAATTAAATTTTGCACAATGAGTAGGAGTTGGCTGGATTAAGAAGGAATGGGATGGGTATTCGAGGTAGAGAGAGCAGAATAACCAAAATAACATCTATGGTTTTACTATAAGTAGTTTGGTATTACTAGATGTAATGCAGGGTCTCTAGTCCCGCTCTTGGCGGATAGACACAGAATATGGTGAGGCCAAAAACGAACAACAATGGAGCCATAGATAGGGGAGTCATACCACTATATTCTCGCTGGTGGCTGGGTTGGAGACACAGGAAGCAGGAGCACACGACCTGCAATCTGCTGTCCACTTCTCTGCCAACAAACCCACCTGCCAGCGTAGTCACGGCAGTTATATTAATGGCTAACCAGTAACAGCTGATGGCCACCCAGCCACAGCAATGGCCATCTGATTACAGCTGATGGCCATCTAATAAGCAAGCCAGCACCTTTCCACGTGAGGCTGAGAGCCTGGAAACTGCTCTCCTAGCTCTGTCCCCATACTAGACTACACATAGAGAAATGTAGGTTGGTAGGTAATAGAAGAGAGAACGCTGTAAAGACAAATATCTGTATTTACTGAATAAAAAAAGAACTCTCTTGAAAATCAGAAAAGAACTGTTGTGAGGGAGACCCTGCTTGCTGCACCATTTGTCGTGCGGGACGGCCTGTGGGATCTCTGCTCCTGCTCCCCATGTAAGAACACAGGATATGGCTAGGCCAAAAAGGAACACCCACGGAGCCATAGATAGGGGTCATACCACTATAGTCTCACTGGAGGCTGGATCTACACGACCTGCAACCTGCTGTCCTCTTCTCTGCCTGCCAACCAACCAACTGACCAACCAACGCAGCCACGGCAGTTATATTAGTGGCCAATGGCTCACTGGTTACAGCTGACGGCCAACTAGCCACAGCTGATGGCCATCCAATCACAGTTGATGGCCATTTACTACCTGAGCCAGCACCTTTCCACGTGAGGCCGAGAGCCTGGAAACTGCACTCCTGGCTCTGTCCCCACAAGACTCATTTTAAATATGGTCAAAACACTTTACTAGGCACATAACAAAACTGAATATCTGAATATCCAAGAAACTTATGAATATTTGATTGGCTCATTAGGAATCATGGAAATGCAAACAAACTTTTATATTATAATAAGGAACTTGGACTTTCCCCCTGGGTAATGGTAAGCCATTGAATAATTTTAACAGAAAACCAAGGGAAAAAAACAGACAATAAAAAATAGATCCTCAGAGAATCCAGGTATTGATACAGTAGTTTATATGGAAATATAATGGGCCGAGAATAGCCAGAATATTCTTGCGAAAGAAGAATAAAGTTGAAGGACTTACTTTACCAGATATTAAGACTTATTATAAAGTAACAGCAATAAAGACAAAGTGTAATGATAGACAAATAGACCAATGGAAAAGACTAGAGGGTCCAGAAATAAATACACATATACGAATACTATAATTTTGATTAAGGTGGCACTGCCAAGCAGAAGGCAATATACCATCTCTCAGTAAATGGTGCTGGGTCATCTGGATGTGTGTGTGTGTGTGTGTGTGTGTGTGTGTGTGTGTGTGTAAAAACTTGACTCTTACATCACAAGTAAAGATCAATTCTAGGTATATTGTAGAGCTAAATATGAAGGGTAAAACATTAAAGCTTCTAGAAGAAAACAGAAAAATATTTTTATTATTTTGGGGCAGGCAAAGTTTTCTTAAACAGGACTCATAATGCACTAGTCATCTTAAAGGAAAAAACTGATAAACTGGATTACATTAATATTAGAAACTTCTCTTTATCAAAATATTATTAAGAGTGAAAAGTCGTATGTGTGTATATGCATATATGTATATTTATGTATATCTGCATCCCTATCAATATCTACCTATCCAGTCCACAAAAACATATATTCAGAGTATATAAAAACTCTTAATAAATCAACAAAAAAGACAGTGAGTCAATGTTTTAAACAAATAGACAAGAAACATGAATATTTCATTGGTAATCCAAGAAATGCAAAGTAAAACTACAGTGAGAGCCTTAGACATCCACCGGACCGGGTAAACTTCAAGACTGATCATACCAAATGTAGGCAAGGCTGCAGAGCAACTGGCACTCTCAAATACTGATGGTAGGAATATAAATCGGTGCAGTCACTTTGGAGGACTCTTTGGTAGTAACCACCAAAAGTATACAGAAGTGTACTCTGTGACCTGATAATTTTACTACTAGGTATGTAGTTTCTCAACATAAATTCATAATATCTTCACTAAAATAAATATTCAGGGCATCGTTATTTGTAATAGTCACAGACTAGAAATTACTCAAATGCCTACTAACAGTAGAATGGATAAACAAATTATGATATATTCATTTAGCAGAATGTCACACAGTAGTAAGAATGAATATTCCTTAACTATGTGCAAGCATATGGATGAATTTCACAAACATAATGTTGGAGGAATAAAGGTATACCAAAACAAGCATATTCCACATGATGTCACTTCTACAAAATATAAAATATGTTGTTAGAAATCAGGATAGTAATTATCCTTGGGGTAACTTATGACTAGAAGGTGACACAAAGAAGAAATTTTATGGGTGCTGATAATATTCTGCTTTTCATCTGAATCATGGTTATAGAGATATATTCAGTTGATGAAAATTATTTGCCTGTGCACTTACAATATTTGCACCAGTCTGTATATTCTGTTTATTTTACCTTGATATAAAGGCTAAAAAGCATCTGGAAGAGTCAGACAGGTAAAGTACATGAGAGAATCAAGTTGAGTGTAGGAGTACCGACTATACTTCTTGCAATGGCTTGTTCTTAATATTATATGTTAATAAAAATTACATTGAAACATAAAAATATAGAATATACCCTGGACATGAATTGGTAAAGTATATTAACATCACTATTTAGAACTAAGAAAAATGTAAGAAACTGGCAGGAAACAAAGGCAGATCTGACATGCTAAAAAGAATACTGCTGGGTTCAAGTACACTGTAATAAATGGTCTCCCATTCATAGTCTCAGAATATCAGCTCAGTGCATTTTTCTGAAGGAAATTTCTGAGCTTTCATCTTTGGGAAATATGCACAGAATAAACTCAAACTTTCACATATCGGATTTTTCCACAGCTTTTTGCAGTCTGTTTCAAAAAACTGAATACATGTTAGTTTATACCCAAAAGATCTTGTTTTCTAGCTGAACTTCCATCTTCAGAATTAGGTGTGTGTGTGTGTGTGTGTGTGTGTGTGTGTGTGTGTGTGTGTGTGTGTGTGTGTATGCAAAGTTACCAATACACCCTAGACATTCTGCCGTACAACTGTAGCCTGGAATTCCAAAGTACTATAAATTTCAGCCTGGTTTGGCCAATTTTTATTCTTTAAAACAAATATTAAGGTTTTTGTTTGCTGTTATCCTTTCAGAGACTCTGGTAACTTTCCTCCAAATTAGCATCTCCATCATGGCTTGTTACTTTCAAGGCCAGTCTATGCTACTATTGCTTTTCAGCAGTCTCCAGCATGGCTGAATCTTCAAACAACGCTTCATATAACCATAGATAATTTCTTCACTTTGCCTGCTCTTGCATGCCTTCCTGCAGAGCGCGACAGCTGCTAACCCTCTTCTTACAGACTCACCCTAAGAGACAGTAGAACTAAGCTAAAGCAATGACGCAACCAAAAACAATGAATGCCCTTTTTGCAGCTCAAGGTTGAGAGTGGAGGTCTCCTTATTTAATTATTTTTTATGTATCATTTATAGTCATTTTGACAAAGCCCTTGCCTACAGCCTTTTCTGAAGTGTAGCAAATCAAGCAATTGCATGGGAACCTTCTTAGAGGTCTTTTCCTTTCAGTGGTTACTTCACATGAAACATTTAGGAAGCAAAAGAGAATGTTAACATACAATCCCACCATTAGCTGAATATTTGGCTCTCTTTGGTTACTGTCACAGAGGATGACACTGAGAAGAGAGGGCAATTAACTAGTGCCAGGGCAGCTGGACTTGGAATGGTCTATGTGGAGCTATAAAGGGCGCCTCATTACGATCTCTGAAGGCCAACGATGAGAAAGTTGCTATGTGTCTCATTCATGGGCAGAAGAAAGCACCAGGACTTGGTTACCTAACGATGAGTGTTCAGCAAATGGCAAATACCTCGTGGGGTGACAAGACAGCACAGAGTGCCTGAAGCAGGATCCCGGGCTTGTTTAGAGGGTACCTGCGTGTCCTTGGCTCTCCCTCCTCCACCACTGGCATTGTGTCTGTGCTATTGTCCACTTCACTAAACCAGACCTGAGAGAGCTGAGGTAAGCCATTGACCGAGTGTTTCCTCAGCTCCTGAGGAATGTTTACTGAGGTGTGGTGTTTTTCAAAGCCTTTAATAAGAAGTACACCGTGTCTCCGTACCTTTATTTTTCTAAATGTGTGGAGAGGACACTCTGTTTTTGCTTTTTGCCAGGATTCCAAAACATTCTTGTCGCTGTGAATTCCATGACATCCTCTGAGGGTGGATAGCATGACCAGAGCTCTGTACTGCACTATTACGTTCAGGTTTTCCAAAAAAGAGAACCCTAACTCTATGAACATCCCCAAATGAAGGCCCATCAAAGGTGTAGAATACTTTGAAAAAGTCAAGGTGGATGGGAGTGAAGGTACAATTCATGTTTGTCTTCAGGACTCTTAAGACAGAAACAGAAAAAAAAAATGTTTTATTTAATACCCTTTTCATGTCATTTTGATCCATCCTAAAATTAATGACAATAATTTAGTCAGGCCACAAAAACAGTGTACCAGAAAATACGCTTTAGGTTTAATGATATAATTATGTGTTTTCTTAATGCAAGCACTGAAACTTTACTGAGTTTTACATGATGTATCAACCTCTTTGACGCAGATGTTCCCTCCCTGGAGAACAACTAGCCAGATAATGGGGCGTTCACTTTTTACTCTCTGCTGAATAACGCAATATGGAAGTATGTTTCACCTGGGTGACAACAAGTGAAATACGAGACAGTAGAGAAGAAAAGGCACTGCATTTTTGTCTCTGTCAATTGAGAGATGGATGTTTTCCAAGAACCCCCAGGGGAAAGTTTCTCAACTAACCTAAGAACAGTTTGCAGGCTGTACTAAAATGCTCCCCAACCTTGAAGAACATGAGAAATTCTGAACCCTGTGAACTAACGGTGCTCATGGGTTGAGGACTAGTTTGCATCCCTGTTTTGGGATTTCTTTTTAGAGCATCCCACAGTTACATTCATGTATCATTTTCCAAAGCAGGGCATTGTGCTGCATTGTGATTTCAATGTTAAGAGTTACTGTCTGGAGAAACATGAAGGGGAAGCTTGCACACACACAGTCTCTGTAGGAACTATTACTGTTGAGGGGTTGGAGGTGTCATCCTCCAGAGAAGTATCTTTTTAGAAACTAAAGGCGGAGCCCTAAGTTTTGAAAGGGACAATGAAGTGGGAGCTCTTCACATCAATGTTTCAGAGAACGGGCAATGAATAGCAAATTATAGAAATTGCCTTAAAATAAAAATACTGTAACTTTAGATCTCAAATATCAAAATGTGAAAATAAAGAAGCAAATCATATGTAAAGAAGAAAAGTATTTTAAATTTCCAAAAATTAGAGATATTTTTAGGGTAGTCATAGAAAATTCAGAAAGGTAGTTTGCTGTAAAAGAAAACACATTTATTTAAAAGGCAAAACATTCTAAATGGTTCTAGTTTATGACAAATTTTTAAATATACTCTTCTATTAAATTAGCATTATCAGGGACATTTCATCCACTAGTCATTAGAGCTGTGAGATTTTTAAAGGTCTACAAAAACAACTGAAAGCTGAAAAAACTAGTATTGGCTCTAAATTACAAAATGAAAGCTGCAAAATGGAAATTAATAAATACTTAAATGTCTACAAAAAATAACATTACATCAACTAGACAAGTGCAACTCTTGTAATTGCAGTGCAAATTATATTTAATGTGAAATATGGGTGGATTCTAATCTGTTTGATACATTATACATGAAGGGCCGCCAAAAATAAGATTACAAGGCCCTCAAAACAGCCTGAATAACATCAATATGATCAAAATGGCCATCTGTGTTCCTAAATGCACTGGAGGTGAAACAGGAGAAAATAGGGGAATTAGGAATGTCTGTGTTCAGTATCAAAACAGTAGGCCTTGGAGAGAACGATGCCACCCCTCTCAAGAACAGGCAATACTAGCTGAAATCCTCACCTCCGTTCCCCTGAATTAAGGCCTTGCTGCATAGTAGTGTCTAGCTTGTTTGTTTTTAAAAAGTAAGTTTTCCTTAGAAAAAGTAAATAGGCTATTTATACCTCATTGTACATCCTATTTAGAGAAGTCAGAAAATCAATTTGATGCTATTCCCTGAGAGGTGATATCTAATGAGCGTGTGCAATGGTAGGGGTGTGGGGGTGTTTTAAAGGTGAAAGAAGACCCGGTTCTGCGCACAACAGGCCTGGCTGAGATGGAAGGTAAATAATGTCTGGGGTACGATGTATCCCAGGGTGGAGCAGTTTAGTTTGAGACTAATCCTGGATTTTGATATCCTCACAATCTTTCCTATTGAAGGAAAATGATCTGCTTCTTAGAATCCTTTAATCACCCAAAAAATACAGTAACACATCAGTGAATGCCCTAGCAATATGATGTACATTCAATGGACATAATGGAAAAATATTTTTCTTATTTCTTAAATACTGCATCTTCAAAACTTTTGTTCTAAACGTTTGTTCTCTCTTTCTTTCTCTCTCTCCCTCCCTCGCTCCCTCCCTCACTCACTCCCCTCCCTCCCTCTTTTCCTTCCTCTCTCTCTCTCTCTCTTTCCACATGTACACACACACAAACACGGAAATTATGTCAAAAATTATTTGATGTTAATTGCTGGATCAGAACTTCTAAAGCTAAGCCAGGGAAACCAGACAAAAGGTAGTTTGGTTCACAGCTTCGAATCTTATGATTCTAGGAGTTGTACTTTATGTAATATTAAATCATACAGACTATCATGGAACAAATAGTTTTTAAGTTTTTATCCATTATTCATGAAGTGGCTTCTGGACTTCTTAAACTGGGAAGGACAAAAATAAAATCAGGCCAGGAGGTAAATTAGGATTAAAGGAGCCATGCCTACAAAGCAGGGTGGGGGATACAGGAAAGGAAGTTACTCCATTAATTTAATAAAATTAATTTTGATTTCCCAGTAACTCCTGGTGTTTTGCTGTTTTTTAACCTAACTCTCCTCAACTTGGAGCAGCTCTGTTGATCCAAAGTGAAAGCAGGATCAAGGTTCAGAGGCAATTTATTTTTCATTTTGCCTGTCTAAAAAACTGATTGCTTAGACACAATTTCCTATCACCCTGAAGTTTTCAGAAGTAGCTCTTTAATTAAACTTTATTTAAAATAAACAAGACCTGTCATTTCTCTTGGATGAATAAAGCCTTGTATTTCCAGAGAAAATATAGAGAACATATTGTTTTCTTTGTATATGGTTTGTAAAAAATTAATTTTAAATGAAATAAATGCCTCCCTGTTATATAAACTATTGAAATGGTATAGAAGGGAAAAAGAGAAGTAAAAGTTCCCATCTCAGTGTCCTCATCCGTTCTCTTATCCCATCCCTTGGATATGCACAATCCATTCTTATGTTTTATACGTTTTTTTCCTCCATCGTTAAGGTAACAACAGAGACTTTTGCAATACAGCTAGCTTTATCCTGGATAAATAAGAACAATTTTCTCCCATACTCCACATTTTTCCTCTGAGTTGAATTTTTTCAGGATGCTGAAGTACATCCTACAATAGGTGGTGTTTTTCTGTATAAAATGTAACCATCTCTTTTGACTTAGCAATTGGGAATCTATCCCACAGAAATATCCACATCTGTACACAAGGTATATGTAAAATAATGTGGCATTGTTGTAAACACTGAAAAATTGGAAGCGACCTTAAATGTTCTATCAATAGGGACAAGTTTCCTAAGCAGTCATACAAAGGATGAAATGAATTTACATGTGCTGATATGAAAATACCTTGTTTGATGACAAAAGCAAAAAAAATACATGATTTATTAAAAGACAAAAGCATTAATCCTGAGTATGTATTCCATGATTGCACACAATCCACAGACACATACATACAACACACATGCAAAATGAACCTATTTTATTATTGTTATGGCCAAACTTTATTATGCATTTACACACATATGCAATGTAAGTGTAATATATATATGTATATATATATATGTGTGTGTGTGTGTCTGTATATATATGTGTATATATGTATATATATGTGTATATATATACACACACACACATATATATATATATATACACACATATATATACAGACACACACACACACACACACACACACACACACACACATCCCAGGGGGGTGCCAAAAAAATGTACACAAGTGGACACTTGCTCAAACAGTAGTTCGTCGTAATCAGAAGTGTCTGGACGCTGATGGTAACCACTTTGAACACCTCTTGTAATTGCACAAGTCAAACGTGACTTCATCTTTTGTTATCAGTATATATTGACTATTACAATTTTAGCAGTTTTCCTTTCTTAAAATGTATATACATTTTTTTGGCACCCTCTGTATACATGAAATGAATGCCAGAGAATGACTTAAATGTAGCTAATCTTAGTACTAGAAAGACTCGTTCTCTATATTTTCCCCTTTTGATGAACCTGAAAGAATGGCTTTCTTTTACCCTCTAGGAGTCAGAAGGTGGGGAATTTTGTCTCTTTCATTCACCACTGATTTCTGCATCTGGGAACTAGTGGGCTTGCAACAAAAATGTGTTGAATGAAGGAACAAATCTTCCTGTCCCCCATATCCGGAACACTGCATTGGATAAGTGATTGCTAGATTAGGCTCAAAGTAGAGAGGGAAAAGAAATAGGACACTGTTTATAAAAAAGAAATTCTATAAAAAGAGATCTATAAAAAGAAATAGGAGGGTCAGGATGGTGAAGAGAGGGGCCAACCTGCAGGGAGAGGAGGAGACGGAGGAGGGGAAACCTCGACTGGACACTATTTAGAGGAGGAAAGCAGGGAGCTGGTCTGCACCACCCCTTCCCAAAGGGGACACTTACTGTTAATGGGCTCTGTGTTCATGCTCTTCCAAATATTAAGCCCAGTATAAAGGGGATGCAGTAGTATTAGCAACTAGATTCAGAAAGACAACTTTGACATTGCAGAACAATTTCAATATTGGGGGAAAAAAGTGGCCCAGAGAACCATGGTTTATATTTGTCTGAATATGGCCTTTGGTTCCAGTTTGGTGAACACAAATTATATACTCTGCTTCTTCCTTTTTTAATGCTAGATGACTTTCTTTCATTTTTGAATGAAGAACTTATACTTGAGTTATAATTGAAGAATTTAAAGCTTAAATTGGTTTAATTAAAATATATTTCAAGTGGCAGACACAGATATGAGTGAAAGTCACCATAACATATTTCTATTTTCTCTGATGGTTAATGATTTAAAGTTTAATCTGTTATTTATGAATAGATTAAACTGTTTACCCTTCATGAAGCACTTAGTTCCTTGTAGGACACTTTCTCCTATGGCTAATTAAACTTACTTTATGCAGTACAAATTTGTATGTGTGTTGTGTGTTGGAATCCTTTAGGGTCACTTATTCCACAATTATTTACTTTAATTCTTTCTTAAATCATGAGTTTTTATTCCTGATAAGATTACAGGTCCTATGAGACACTAAATATTCTCACAAAGACACACAGTGTTGAAGAACAGGAGTTTACACTTCATAAAGGATAGATGCATTTTAGTTATATTTAGCCATTAAGATGTAATAGAAATAATAGACTTGGAAATATGGTTCTCCGTGGTTAAAGGGAATATATGCACCATTTGCCCAGGACAGTCCCTACTTACTCCAGCTGTCCTGGTGTAATTATTAATAGGGTTCCCTTTCAAATCTGTCAAGTTACATGTTTATGCTATACGAAGGAAAACATGGTTGGCCTTATCTCGAATTTCCATCTTTACGCTCTTTTACTCCATATCACATCATATTTTTAGATACCAAAATTACAGGAAAGTGCTTGGATAATAACTAAAAGCTCATGTTAAGCTGGACTATAACAGGGCCCCAGCTGTGATATGCAAACATTCAGAACAAAAATTTTAGGCTGTGCTTTTGTAGGAAGAGAATCGCTCTCTGTGCGGCCGCCTGATTGAAATGAGACAGTCTGCTTCTCCCCATCCCTACTTCCCCAAATTCCCCCAATTAGGACAAATATTATAACAAGGAAACTGCTGGCCTGCTCTCTGCAGATCATAATGGATAAACTAAAATTCCAATGCAGTGAAATAATTTGGGCTTTTTTAAATATAGCTTTTAACCTGCACAACAAAATCAATTCAACACTATATAAACAAAGCTCTGTGTTTACATAGAACATAAACAATTTCAATCCTACGTAACTTCCCGAGCCTATCACTCTATTTCTTGTTCTGTCATTAAATGAGCTCATTTATCTGATATTCTTAAGAAGCCCTCGATATTCCCAGGATTTTTTTCTACTTCATAATCACTTTCTAGCTCCAATCTTTTATTTGTGTGCTGATTTAACTGTCACACTTTAATTAGGTTGGAGGCATGTATATTAAAAGCAAGAAAGATGTTAACTGAATTGGAATGCACCATAAAAATGATATCTCTGCATTAGAAAATAATAATGGCAGTAATGATGGAGGTTGTTTTTGATTTTTCTTTTATTTGCTTTTAAGCTATGGCCATTACCATGGCTGGGATCTGATATGCTGGAAAGCAATCTCTTCCTTTTCATACTCATTCAGTAAGCAATTAACATTCTTCTACAAATATTTAAAACTAAATATTCTTTGAGTTAAAATGGCATTGTTGTGTTAATACCCTTGTAGAATATTTATTTTGGCATTTTAGATTCCAATCATGAGTAGTTAAAAAAAATCATTAACTTCTACTTTATTTCCCTTTCCAAATATGTTTTGCATTTTATTTAATCATAAATGTATTCATATATAATTCTCACTTCAAATAGACCAAATTCTCTCCTTGCCCACGTTCTTACTGGCTTTTAGAAGCATCTAGCTTTTGCAGTCTTTGTAGGATCATCTTTGATACTTTCTCCTCTATAGGAATGATGGCGCAGGTCATCTGTGTCTGAGCTTCTCCCTCTGCATAACTACTTGTCTCTCGTCTCTTCCCTACATTTATGCCAAACTCACAGGTTCACATGACCTTTTGATAGTCCTCTTCAAAGCTGCAATGACAAGGTACCCAAAGATGATCCAGTTGAAGTAAAGATATCTTGTTTTAATGGGAAGTCTTCTCAGAAGAGCTTCCCATACTTTCTTGCACTATTTAATCACATCAAAAAAGCTGGCCTAAAAGTGAGGGAGAGATGCTGGCAGCCTAGGAGCTACAGTTATAACCCAGGTGAGTTGTTTTGTGGACCTGCCTTCTAATCCAGATCCAGAGACACAATTCCCAGGCTTCTGTCTTCATTCTGGTCTTGCTGGCTTCTTTTTTCATCAATCTGAAATTGGATCCTTAATCCATGACTACATCCCAAAACTCTACTCTGGACTGATTTCAAGTCCAATGCTGCACCCTGCCTCCTCCTCACCATCAAAACCTTCACAGTCAAAATGAGTTTTCCAATTTGTCCTGATGTTATATACCTCTGATCTCAATTCATATTTCAGATTTGCACCAATCAAAAGGACACATCTTGTTTCTAGAACTCTCTGTGGGCAACAATATCTAACTTAATCTATGTAAGTCATGACTGCTGCAATTCTTACATTTGCTCTTCTTATACAGTATTTTCCCGTGGTAATCACCAGTGTTATCCCAAAAAATTTAAATGTCCCAATTTTCATTATCAATTTCTCTGCTTAATAATCTCTGGCAGTTCCCCATAAATGATAAGCAAATTGCTTGCTTTGGTAGATAGATTCCTTAAAATCTCATTCCCAACTTTCCAACTTTATCTCTAAACATCAGCATTTTATAACTATCTCTAGGTGCCCCAACACACAAAATCTTAACTAACACTACTCTCCCGGTTTATCATGCCTTTCAAATACCTTCATGCAATTACTCATTCATTTGTGTGGAAATTGTACTCATCTTTGGCCTACTGAAATCTGTTCAGCCTCTATGGACCCAATGAATTGTCATCTCATCCAGAAATCCTTCTTCAATCAATCCAGAAAGTAAAAACTGCTTATATACTACTTACTACAGTGCCTTAGTTATTAGTGCTCTTATGATTTTTCAAGCCGTTGTAACTCAAGGGAAAAATACAATGATTATAGGAGGAATCCTTACTTGCCAAACTAGAAAGAACATGAGTTAGAATGTTGGCTTTTAAGCCTGAACAGATCATTTGTGCTTTAGCTATGCCATAAACATTTCACTGGACCTACTCTGAAAACCAAGACCCCAGACAGAGCAGATCCATGCAACATGGAAGAAGAAGGCATTATTGGGACTATCTGGGCTCTTGGAGGGAACTAGCCTTCTTTTTAAATCTTAGTACCTGCAGAATTATATCCAAAAGTCTTTTTCTACTTTCATCAAGAAGATTGACTTTAGTAATGGCAGAGCACCTCTCCTATGACATTAACAACCATGCTATGAGATCAACGACTCTGCATTTTTGGAGTATCATCTGTCTGTCCATATTCTGGGGAGCTCTTCCCAGTCTTCTACACAGTAATTCATTCATTCAGATAATAGATTATTGACCAACTGCTAGGCATTAATTAAGACAAATCTGGTACTCGCCCTCCTGGAGTGTTGATTTTACGTAGAAGGAAACATTAACCAACCAATTCTCTTTAAATTTCCATTATCATAAGTGCAACAAAAAGAGAAGTGCAGGCAACTGTAGCTTTTTATATAAGACCACCATCTGGTCCCATTTGAAGATCAGAGAAAATTTCCCTGAGGACGTTTCCATTTATTTAATATTTGACTCTTTTTGCTTACATTGAATCCTCGATCTTGGCCAGTATCTTCATGCTTGCTATTTTTTCTAAGTTTTCCCTCACAAGGCACAGAGGAAAATAAATCAGACTCGCTCATTTGTAAAGATCAGGTATAATTTGAGGCTTGTTTCATTATTTCCTCACCTCCTATTCAATCATTATCAATTGTATCTTTCCTCTTTCAAAGTTTATATTTTTACTACTCCATATTAATAAATAAATTAGAAAATTTAGTTAATTATGAAACATCTTTATACAGGAAGAAAGTACCAGCACACAGCAGATGTATGTATATTCATCTTCTATATTTTGTACTATTGTTCATCTAGTAGCTTTAGGAAGAAAATCTCATTCTACCAACATGATATAGCCAGGGTTAGGTTAATGTAAAACCTACACTTTTTATTGAGTGTAAAGGGTATTTGATACCAATATTATTTTCATTACAAATGCATAGGTTATAATGTGAGAGGATACTGCAATCCAAATCACGCAGCCTAGAAAAGGAAGTTGTAGCAAGTGAGGTGGTGGTTGGTTGGTTGGGGTAGAAGACACATTCTCTCTAGCATAGCTACAACATTTAAACCACAAAGCTTAACTCCTTAAAACTCCAGTGAAAGCCAACACTCACTTCAGGGCAAACAGTGGCTTCTCCTACCCTAAGTCGTAGCAAGTTTTTCATATTTCAATTCACTTTGTTGGGGATAAAGAGAATTGTGGCCAAGTTTATCCTCTGAATATAAGAGAGCAAGAACAATTACCTTCAGATTATGAGGATGTGAAATGTGTGTCCAGTTCCTCTTAAATCTTTGATTTTGCTTTAATTGCTTGCTGTGAGGTTTTTTGGGGGTTTTTTTGGAAGACAATATTTATTTTCCTAGTTTAAGTTTTCATTTAAAAGTATTTCTAAAAATAAAAAACCTTTTGCCTGAATGGCCAAAACTATTAGCTTAGCTTGTATATCCCTTAAACAGATTCTTAGGACATTATCATGTGGCTCAGTAAAAATGGCTTCTCTTTTCCATCAGTCCTGATTAAGTTTACTCACTTCCCTTAAGACATTCCTTTTTTTTTTTCCAATCACAGTTGAGATACAATATTATATTAGTTTCAGGTACACAACGTAGTGATTAGACATTTATATAACTTACAAAGTGTTCACCCCAACAAGTCTAGTAATCATCTAACAAAACACATAGTTATTACAATATCATCGACTATGTTCCCAATGCTGTACTTTACATCCCTGTGACTGTTTTCATAATTGGCAATTTGTACATCTTCATCTCTTCACCTTTTTCACCCATCCTCCCAACTCCCCTCCCATCTGGCAACCATCAAAATATCCTGCTTAAGTTTACTCAGTTTCCTTAATACAGTTTTTAGCCTCAAATTAGAATAATCCTGAGCCAAAGAAAAGTAGACACACTGTTCACAACAAATGAGAAGGTTATCTTTTCCTACAGAGTTTCCTATGCCTCTAAGGCAACTTGGAAAACCCTTTACAGTTGTTGTATCTAAACTCCCCGAGGAGAGTGCTCACATCTAGACTGTGAAATCCACCTTGACTTAAGGCCAGCAAATGACTAACTCAAAGTTTGATTGTTGGGTTATTAACATGGTTTTCAAGGAAACTTCAGAAATACAAGGGAAAACGGATAAATCCACAGTTAACGGGAAACTTGGACATACTTCTAACAGAAGTATACCGAAATTGAGCAGATAAAAGTTAACTCCTGTGTGGATGAGCTAAGTGATATAATTAATAACATTGACCAAGTGAGCTCCTGACCCAAAAAATAGAGAATACACATTTCTTTCAAGGACAAAAGGAACAGCTGAAAAATTTGACCATATATAAAATGACAAGGCCATCTCAATAAATATTAAAGTATTTATACCATATATTCATGTTCTCTGGCCAATTATATAAGAAACCAACATAATAAAAATAATTTTAAACTATATAGAAATAAAAAACACACTAGTTAATGGTTTAAAGTAGAATTTACAAATCAATATAATAAAATATATAGAACTGAATGACAGTTGACGTATTATATATCAAATGTGTGAGATGTATCTAAGTGATTTTCAAGGAACATTTATTTATAGCCCTCAATAATTTTATTAAGAAACTAGAAAGATTAAGTATAAATGAGTTAAACATTTGACTCACAAAGCTAAGCAATGCATAATAGAAAATACCAAAATAAAGGTGTATATAGGAAATATTAAATAGCAGAAATTGGTGAAATGGGCCTCTCTTACAGCTAAGAGTGGCCATGTGAATTAAGTTATAGCTACCGAAGTATCACTAAAAAAGTATGTGTTTAAAAAATGTCGGCCTTACTTCCTCCTTCCCATAGTCATTCAAACTGGCTAGAATGCAGATGAAAAAGCTGGGATAACAGAGGCCACCTTTGACCATAATGAATGAAAGCTACATAAAGCACAGAAAAAGGCAGCAAAAATATGGGTCCATGATTCTGTGGTAATCTTTTCTAGTCTGATACCAGGTACTTGGACTCACATAAGAAAGAAACATTCACCTTATTAAAGCTACTGTATGCCTCTCCCAGAAAAAACTAATCCTATAAAAAAGTGATAAATTATCTTAGAATGCAATGCAATGTAATGTACTTCTTAAAAGATAATTAACATAGGATATTTCCATTAAGTGATAAAAATTGATTCAATAGTTATTCATGTAGAAAAACAAAAATAGAAGAGAAACATACTTAACCAGATAAAAGATTTCTATCAAAATCTCCAGCAAATGTCATACAAGGACACCTTCCACAATCTCTTTTAGTGAACAATACATTGGGTATACTAGCCAATTCAATAACCCAAGAAAATGTAATAAACGGGCTTAGACCATAAAGATAAAAACAAAACTATTTGTAAATGGCATGGCTGTCTATGTAATAAAAATCCAAGAAAATCTACAAATTATTAGACTCGAAAAGGAGTTTCTTAGGCTGTAAAAGAAGGTTGAGTTTTTGGAGACAAAATATGGTAAATTTTCATACAGATAACACCTCTTGATGTTTGGTGCCGTTAACTGTAAGTGGCTTTGTTTCTATAACCTTTTTTTTAACTTTTATTTATTTAAGTGTGTTTTTCCAGGACCCATCAGCTCCTTATCAAGTAGTTGTTTCAATCTAGTTGTGGAGGGCGCAGCTCACAGTGGCCCACGTGGGGATCGAACCAGCAACCTTGTTGTTAAGAGCGCCGCGCCCTAACCAACTGAGCTAACCGGACACCCCTGTAAGTGGATTTTTAAATGGCTAACTAAACTTGGTTACTTTACAAATCAAACTAACTAATCATATTTATATTGATATTTGCTATATGACAAATATCTTACTCAGTCTAGACTGCCATGACAAAATACCATAGACTGGGTGGATTAAACAATGCAAATTAATTTTCTCACAGGTCTGGAGGCTAGAAAGTCCAAATTCAAAGTCCAGTAGGGTTTGGTGTCTGGTGAGAGCTCTGTTTACGGCTTGTAGGTGGATGCCTTTTCCTTGTTTCTCACATGGTGGGGAGAGAAAAAGAGCAAGCTCTCTGGTGTCTCTTCTTATAAAAGCACGAATCCCATCCTCATGGCCTCATATAAACTTAATAATCCCCCAAACCCCCAACTCCAGATACCACACTGGGAATTAGGGTTTCAACATATGGATTTGGGGAAGGGGACACACAATTCTGACCATAGCAACCAGTCTTCACACTTGCATATTATGAAAGTTTTCTTATATTATACAGGGGCTAAGAGCGAAAAATGTTTATCTGAAAATCTTTCTTGTGATAAAGGTGTTTTTTCCAGTTTCACTATTTTCATGTATAAAATAATTTCTTCTTGAATAATATTCATCCACAATGAGCAAAATTAGTCTCAGATGTGAAAAGAAATTCATATTTTTAAAAAGGCTTGAGAGAAATGTGGCAGGAATCCCTTAGAAAAAAAAATATTCTACAGAGATGTCTACAAAGGCTAGGCTTATGTTTTTGAGGTCTTGTACCCTGTGGGTATTTGTAAAAGAAGAAAGTTACTCTAACCTCCTTGGGCAGGCATTTATGGAGCATCTCAAGACCTGCATCATTTGGATGCTGATGGGACCCACCTGCCAGCAGCAGGAGTCTAAACAGGATGGCCAGGAATCCCAAGAAAATAATCAAGATAGAAAAAATATGCCATCGTCAGCTTCAGAATAAGAAACTGGCTCACAGTCACACACAAAGCCATAGACTAAATAGAAATTTCCCGTCCTAAAAATGAAATGTGTGCAGAATTCTTGGTGAGCGATATCCACTGCAACCTATACATAATATTATCAGTATCTGCAAACCTATTCTGAGTTTTCTTTGTAGGCACAAGCTTCCTTCATTAAGCTATTACTGCTGGGTGAATGGGAGAAATCTCCTGAGATGCAGTGTGACACCTGACAGCAAAATTGCAGAACATTAATACTAAAAAAATCTTTCTACTTAGCTCAGTAACAAGATATCATTTCGCTAAAAGAATCTGAAATTTCCTAACTCAATTGGTTTTTTACATTAGCAAGGGATATCCCAAAACCTTCTTAACAGACTGAGGTCTAAATTTGTACGAAAGATCTAGTTGTTTGAGGAATTTTGTATGTGTGTTTCTGTGCAGTTCTTTACTTTGTGTCTCTGTGTGTACAGAAAAGAACAAAATATAGTTTCCTTTATTTATAAATTGATCCTATTGACTCTTTATTGTCTAGCAGTGATGATCTATTTATAATCTCAAGTTCTCTTATGAATAAGGGCAAAAAAGAGGACTGGAAAAACTCAATGTTCACAAAGACATGCGCAATTGGCCCACAGCAGTAATTGAACCCAGCAATGTAGGTTAAATTTCAAGTGCCGTGTCATTATTGTGTTAAACTAAAATATTTCAAAGTAAAGGGTGTCTCTTTGTCATTGTGTGATTTAGCAGCAATGTGTGCATCTGGACTCTGGTTTCAGTTCTGTCAGTGACTGGGTGACCAGGGATAAGTAACTTATGCCCTTTCTGCTCAGTTTCTGTATAAGTAAAAGAAGGAGAAGAATGATAGAAAACTGAAAAGAAGTTGCAGAGTGAGAAGTCAGAACTGGGTTGAAGTTCAAAATGACTCTCAAGGCAGAACACCTTCAGGTGTTGCTCAAGTATGCACCGAGCAATTTCCACTGCATCAGCTCTTCACTAAAGCTGCCAGTAGGTGTCAACTCTGGAGGAAAGATGCTCAAAAGCTCTATATCCAAAAAGCGCACCATATATATTTCCTCCAGTTATTAGCGTGCCTCATATTACTCATTGCTCCATTTTTACTTTAATATTTTATTTTAGGCATTTTTACTATCAATTTGTTGGTACTACTTTCTGAGCAATAATGTTTCAGTGGAATATAGTACTCTTGAGTGTGAATTTAATTACATATTGATAACATTATTTTTCCTGTGATTTAAACTACATGTGCCTTTAAGTTAACAATTCCAGATCTTCAAATGCAAAGTTCTGTAAGAGAAACATAGAATTCCACAGCAAGGAAAGAATTGCAGACAATGTATTCCAGGAATATCATCTATATAAATCTCACAGCCAAGATATGGCAGATTCCGGTTGCTGGTCTCTTAGCCTAGGACTAGGCCTATCACCAGACAAGTCTTTCACATGAGGCACTGATGCTTGCCAGCTGCTGACAGCCTACTCTGTTCTGATCTTTCTTCATAAAGAATATAGGACAATTTAAGTCTTCCAAGATGTTCATCAAAAAAAAAAAAAAAAAAAACCTAACCAAACAAAACCAATCAAAATCTGATAAGCTTAGTATATGACCAGTAGAGTTATCTGTTAAGTATTTTTATGGTACAATGCAAATTATCACTTTCATATCAGGTGGTAGAACCTACTGATCAGAAGTATATATTCTGGAGTCATAAAGATCTGTGGCTTTGCCACTTACTAGTTGTCATGACCTTTTGGAACCTTAATTTTCACCTTTAAAAAATGGAAGTGCTAATAATAGTTACTCCTATAGGGTTGAGAAGGTCATGTGAGATAATCAGTGCACATATTCAGGTCAGTGGCTGATGTAATACACATGCCATTATTATCATTTCCGGATATATATGTATCCCATTATACATTTTAACACTATCAATTAAAATAAACTTTTTCAAGTTAATGTGTAAAGTCTCTATGATCCTACCCTTAATTTTTATGTGTATTATTTCATTTGATCTGCTCAAAAATCTGCTAAGATAAAACCAGAGCTTAAGAAAGACTCTCAAACGTAAGTCTCAAATTCATAACACAAACTGATCTAGATTCAATAAAGGTTTTCTAGGGTATGTCTGAAGGCTTAGCCATGCTGAATTAGAAGAAAAGTTGCTCCCTGCTCTTGTGCCCTGCCATGAAGACGAGAGGAGACTGATAACAAGCACCATGCTCCACACTGATGTGCTTCTGGGCTGCTGAGAGCCCCACAAACATGCCTTTGTGTCTTCAGGAGAGCTCAAAATATCAATTTCAATAAACAGTCTTATTGAGAAGCAAAAATATATTTCTCATATACAATTTCAGCTAGGAAATTAGGTGTAGTTATGAAGGCAGGTTTAAAAGAATGAGTTCTATTAAACAGCCCAATTCTCATAGCATTAAATGCCCAAATCGTTCAAAGAGAACATCTCAATGTTTCATAAAATCAATCAATCAATCTCCCAAAATGCAGAGAAGACTGTTTCCATAGGTCTAGGGACTGCCAATGGACTACATTGCTCCAACACCTTCCAGAAACATACTCCATTTGTAAATTTCACTACTGATTTCCATTTCTCAATGAATGGCACCCTTGGACAGGGAGACAGGAAGCCATGAAAAGTAATTCCAGTTCTTCTGTAACTGGCGAGGCTATTAGGTTATTTTAATTTTTGTGTCTTGTTTTCTTCATCTAAAGAAGCAGCTTTATTTACGGTGCCCAAGACATGGAAACAACCAAAGTGTCCTTCGATAGATGAATGGATAAAGAAGTTGTGGTATATATACACAATGGAATACTATTCTGCCATAAATAAAAGATGAAATAGTACCATTTGCAACAACATCAATAGATCTTGAGATTATAATGCTAAGCGAAATAAGTCAGACAGAAAAAGTAGAGAACCCATGATTTCACTGATATGTGGCATATAAAACTGAAAATAACAAAGGAACAAGACAAACAAATGAAGAAACAAAAACTCATAGACACAGACAATAGTTTAGGAGTTACCAAAGGGTATGGGGGGAGAGGGGTAAATGAGGGCAAACGGGGTCAAATATATGGTGATGGAAGGAGAATTGACTCTGGGTGGTGAACACACAATGTGATATATAGATGATGTATCACAGAATTGTACACCTGAAACCTATATAACTTTACTAACAATTGTCTAAGTAAACTTTAATTTAAAGAAAAGAACAACTTGAACTCAGGCCTTGTAGTGCCTATACAGGACAAACATTCTATGATTCTGTGTGGTTTATCAGTTATCAAATAATATACAATGTCTTCTTGTGTTTGTTTGGGGGTGGGGTTGTTGTTTTGTTTGTTTCTTTGGGTTTTGCTTCAGTGCTTTAATTATCGGCAATACTGAGGAATGCAGTGTTAGGTAGAAACCTCTGTTGTGTCTTTGAACAAGCAGGGCAGTCTGTGTGCACTCACAAAGGACTCAGACCCTACTGCATTGGAATAAGATTTTATAAAGTCAGAGTGAAAGCTGAAATATAATTGGCTGAGACATTGCCTGGGAAAATTCACAGAGGCCTCTCACATACTTTTACATTATCCTCCAGACTGCTTCGAGTTCTATTTATTCTTCAAGCACTAAAATAACTCCAACATATTTCAGTAACAGCTCAAGAAAGAGCATCTTTTTTACTTCACCATGTATGGTGTCGATCCAACTGTTTCCATTTTCACATCATATGCTGTTCACAAATCTGACATACAGCCACTCTCCCCAAAAGGGCAAAGGATGCTTGCTCCGAAGAGGCACACAGAAATTCTATCCAATCACTTGGAGCTTTTATTCTTAGCCCAGCACCGAATAGTGTAATAGCTCGCCTGGCCTGTTACAAATAGGTTCTAGTGCCTATCTCTCTAGCTCACTGGGAAAGAATGCAAACAGTCCCAGGAATGTAATACTTGGGAAGACTGTCCTGTTTAGTAAGAACTATTTTATTTTAAATGACAAAATTTTCCTCCAGATGCAGAGAAAGCCTTACCTTACAGTTTTAGCCTGTGAGTTTTTCATCCTTATGAATCATATGATGCTTCATATGAGGGGAAAAAAAAGAAAAAAAGAAAGAGGAAGTTACATGAGTGGTGAAAATGCGCTGAGCAAAACCTTTCTCCTTCAGTTGGCCTTTAAAGGAGTGTTGATTATTTTGACCAAATCTGTGTGTTCATGCTACATTCTCCAAGAACAAATATAGTTCATGAAAAGAAAGGCCTGTTCAGAAAGACATCTAGAAAGTCAAAAGCATGAAGCTACTGGAAACACATTACAGAAGACACCAAGTTGAGTCCACAGAATCAATAAAAAAAATCTCAGGAAGAAAGTTTCAGGAAATAAACTTGTCTTTTTTCTCCCATACAAAGAAGTGAATGTGAGAAACATTCTATGTTGTTAATATAAACATATTTTTCCTTTGAATAGAAACCAATCAATGTTGCATATAAGACACAAATACATGAAGACAGTTACAATTGCAACATTTTTTCTGATTTAACAACCAGTGCACCATCATGTTTCTAAAGGGTATTTTCAGGTTTCAGTTTCTGAATGTAGAAATATTTCTCATTCTTGATACAAGATAAGGAGAAGGCACATGATAAAAATGTATGTGTCTTGATTGTGGTAGCAAAATATGATTCTAAACGGTTTCCATGTCTTTTAAACGTAGATAACTTGACTTTTGCCAAAGTCTCCACATATCACATGACAGTCACTTCCAGTTGTTGTGTGGCTGCAATGCTTTTCTTGACCTGAATCCCTAGGCCTACAGGTGGGAAGTTGGATGCTGTATGCTTTTTTGGATACACAGTTTTAGTGATTCTGGATCTTTTGAAGAGTTAGAATAAATAAATTTTGTTCAGAGCTGATGGTATATAGAAATATCCTGACACACAATATTGAAGTTCAATTTTAACGGTATGGTGCGGAGTTTTGAATTCCAGTCTGGTCCCATATTTATAATGCAAATCAGAGTTTTAATGATATCAAAAATAGCTTGTGTCTATAATGTGGTTAAAGTATTTAAGCAAGGAAGCCATTAGACTGAAGTGTCTCTTATACAATGGTAGCCTTCAAGAACAACCCAAAACCTATGCCAGTCAACGCACTCAAATCCAAGAAAATGAAACTTAGGAGCAACCAATCATAAACAGCCAACTAGACTTTCACAAGTAAGGAAACTACTTAAGCTATGAACAATCAAATTATTTCTTTGCTTTGGTTCAGCGTCTTCTCTGCAAAAACCCTGCTCCTAGATCCTATCCTGACCACCTGGAGCTCTCCTAACCACCTTTGGTTTGGCACTGCCCAGTTTGCATTAATGTATGTGCACATAAATTCTTGAAAAAAAATTTAATGTGCCTCAGTTTACCTTTTAACTGTGTGTAATAATGACATTTTTATTGACGTCAGAAACAGGAAAGTGATTGGAATAATTGTCCTAAGACTTTTTCAGTTGACTCTTGGTCTATGAAACACAAACCTATCCAAGATCAAGGAAACATACAGCATACGTGTAGTAGTAGAGTTGGAGTCATGAGACACTCCAAAAAACAGCTTATTACATGTTTTTCCTAGCTCAAACTTTGATTGTAGCAATCAAACTCCAATGAGTTGTGACACAAAGGCTTTGCTCCAGGTATCTGAAATTTTTCACATAAAGTTCATAGGGTGTCTAAATAAAGTTGTTTGAAACTGAATCTTCTAAATTACTTTTATTTCCAAAAAATTCCTTCTCTCTCCTGTTTCAATATGAGCATGCCCATGTTAATTCTCATTCTTATCAAAGCTTAAAAGATATCCAAGGTAGCTATTAAAATACTTACATAAACTGACTCTGCCCCTATAAGAAGTATATATGCATGGCTGACTCTAGTTTTTCTAATTTAAATGTATCCTTCAAAAAATTTTTGAGGGGAACTCATTTCAGCTTCTTGATATTTGGGGTTTCTCCCATGAATCTACCAATCTAGCCCTAAGCGCCCAGATCATTCCTGGCCATTTAATCATTCATCAAGGATTTGACATCTGTCACAAAAATCCCTACATATTCTAAAATGGATATTTTAATTAATTGCATAGACAATAATTAATCATGATGTTAACTAATGTACATATAAAGCCTAAGTCTAAAAAATTAAATAAATAAATAAACAAACAAACAAAAACATGACCTACTTGCTTTAAAAAAATGTGGTAAAGCAGTTTGAAGAACAGAACAGTTAGAAAATACAAAATGTGAAGGCTGGCTTTTGAAATGATCCAGAACCATACTTGAGGCTCAGTCTACTTTTACAATTTCCACATATTTAGGAAAAATGGAAAGAGTGAGATCTTCAGCCCATTTCCCCTTGTCAAAGTAGGCAGAGATTGTTTACCATCTGGATAACAATTCTTCTAGGTTTTAAATCAAGAAACCAAATCCTCCCATCATATTCATAACTGCCTATAACGTGATACTTTACAGTACGACAAGTCTAATAAGATATATTAGAAGGGTTCAGTGTATAAAGGTACATGGGGATCTGAAAAATAATATTGACCTTTCTGATGAGTATTATAGTAGTCCTGTTGCTAAACAAATGGACCTCACTGCTAATAATAAAATTACTGAGTTAGAAGAAAAGAGATTAAAATATTTTTTTCACAAATATAAGTATTTCAAAATCAATGTAACTACAGACAGAGGTATGAGCCAGTAGAAAGTGGACAAAAATTAAAAAATTGTTTTATATTAAAATTAGAGCAAATCCCTAAGCCTCCACTTACTTTGTACTTGAAAATGATGAGCTTTGATCTTAGTTTCAGTTAAAAACCACCATCCCAGGTACTATTTCCCTTTTTTTACAAGTTAAACTTTTTAAAACCAATGTCAGCAATTTCACATCCTCTCTTGCACCTGGAAAAGTGCTGTTTCAGACTTACAGGTTATCCTTCAGTTCTCTACTCCTTTCACTTCTTAGCTCTAAGTAAAAAGTTGGGGAAAATATTTTCTCCAGAAAGAGTATCTTTGGTATATTCCTTGTTTATCCATTTCATTGTGGCCATATAGTTTCCTGGATTTGTCACCCCCAAATGTCAAAGCTGTGAAGATCTTTAAACTACAAACTGTGCTGTTTGCATGATGAGAAGGAAAACCATACCAAAAACGTTTCCAAAAGAAGCATTGACATCTGGTGGGCAGAAGGTTGAGCAAGGTTCCAAATAGGAAGACAAAATTTCCTTTCAGACAAGTTTGGATGTCATTTGGTTAAGACATAACATTATATGTCAGGTTATAAAAAAGGATTTTGACAAGTGATTTTAATTTCTGGAGAAGATCAAATAATAGGAAATGGATGTCAAAAGTATCAATAGAGGGGATAGTGAAACATAAAATAAACCTTTACTCTGCCAAGAAACAATAATGCTGTGTACATATGCTTTTAATTTCAGCTTTACTGAGGTATGATTGACAAATAAAATTGTAAGATATTTAAAGTGTACCAATGTCGACTTTGATATACATATACCTTGTAAAAGGATATCCCCATCTAGTTAATTAACCCATCCATCACTTCACATGTTTATCTTTTGGTGTGAGGTCATTTAAGTTCTACTCTCTTAGCAAATTTCAATTATATCCTACAGTGTTATCAATTACAGTTAGCACGCTATACATTAGACCCTCAGAAAGTATTCATCTTGTAGCTAAAAGTTTGGATCTTTTACCAACTTTTCCTATTTTCCTCACCCCCTAACCTCTGACAACCACATTTTGACTCTCTGTTTCTATGAATTTGATTTTTTAAAAAAGATTCCATGTGTAAGTAGTACCAGGCAGTGTTTGTCTTTCTCTGTCTGGCTTATTTCACTTGGCATAATGCCGTCAAGGTCCATCCATGCTGTCACAAATGGCAGGATTTCCTTCTTTCTCATGGCTGAATAATATTGATCTCATATATGTATCACTCACATGATCTTTATCCCCTCATCTTTGGAAACTTAGCTTGTTTCTGTATCGTGGCTACTGTGAATAATGTTGGAGTAAACATATCCCTTCGATATTGTGTTTTCATTTCCTTTGGATAAATACCCAGAAAAGGGATTGTTGGATCATACAGTTGTTCTATTTTTAATTTTTCTGTTTTCCAGAGTGGCTGTGTCAATATACAATCCCCCACCAACAGTGCACGAGAGTTCCCTTTTCTCCACATCTTTGCCAACACTTGTTATTTCTTATCTTTTTGATAGTAGCCATTCTAACAGGTGTGAACTGATATCTCAGTGTGGTTTTGATTTGCATTTCCCTGATGATTAGTGATGTTGAACACCTTTTCATGTACCGGTTGGTCGTTCGCATGTCTTATTTGGAAGAATGTCTATTTAGTTCCTCTGCCCAGTTTTTAATCACATTGTTCGTTTTTCTTTATTTCTATTGAGTTGTATGAGTTCTTTATATATTTTGGATAATAAGCCCTTATTAGGTATATGATTTGCAAATATTTTCTCCCATTCCGTAGATTGTTTTTCCATTTTTTTGCTGGTTTCCTTTGCAGTGCAGAGCTTTTTAGTTTGATGTAATCCACTTGTTTATTTTTGCTTTTGTTGCCTTTGTCTAAGTATGCTTTTATGTGCTTAGCATTTTATTTGTTATTGTAAAGGATTCAGAGGTTTTTGATACAATCATTGCCCTCAGAGTTTACGTTAGGGGAGAAAACATAGAGTAACTAGAAATGAAATGAAGTTGTAATTGTGGCACTAACAACATGTGTACTAGAAATTCAGGAAAAGGACAAATAGAAAAACATTTGGTAAGAGTAGTCAGGGAACAATTCCTGGTGGAGGGCGGAGATGAGCTGGATCCTGAAGATGGGCAGAAGCTGACTGAGTACAGTTGTGGAAAGATGAGGGAGGAGCTGTGAAAAGGGGGAGGACTGAAATGAGCACGTCCCATAAGGAGTCCGACCTGTCCAGGAATGGGAGATTATGGAGGATCCTGGTTTGCATGGAGATAGGCTGCATGTGGAAAGTGAAAGGATATTAGATTGGAAGAGTAGAGTGGAACTACATATACTTAAAAGAGGCTTGTAAACCTATATGATAAATAATGAAGGGCTATTGTGCTTTCTTTAACACAAGTTAAGTCATAAGTAAGAAAAGCCAGCTTGACATTTTTGTGGGACTCTTAAAAACGTTCCTCAAATTGGAGCTTGTCTGAAAAATATTCTATAATCAGTACTTACTTATGACCTAAATACTAAATATTTATTAGTAAATGAGATGATTTTTGTCCAGGCCAATATCTTATTCTGATGTCATAAATTATGCTGCCTAACACTGTAGGATACATTTTGGTGTCACAGAAAACCTGTCAAAGAATTATTCTATGCATATTCCTCTAGAGATTAAAGTTCTCTATAGACTCAATGCAAATGTATTTATTCATTCCCTGATTCATTCATTAATCTAGTGAACAGCCACTCTATGCCAAGTACTCTACTGGACACTGAGGCTGCAAAAATAAAAGAAAACAGTCTATGACTTCAATAAGTCCAGTGGGAAAGATAAACATATAAACAGATTGAAAAACAAACAACTGTATGTGACAGAGGAAAATGTCCATTGCGGCACCTCTTTTAATAAGGAAGATAATTTATTTTATCAGAGATCAAAATAATACAAAGGACATAGACATTCCAGGATGTCACAAGAGCAGTGTTTCTATAGCTACTACTCAGTGCTAGTTACCAAAATGTCATGATGTCAAATGCATAGGAGGTTTGAGCTATTTGATCTGGAAGCCTCTGTATGGTACTCAGCAATGGTAGGCAGAGTACCTAGAAGGAACAGATGTGCCCAGGATACCTGTTCAGTCTTGGAAGAAACTTGCAATAATAGGATATGTGCTTTTCTGCCCCAGACACCCCAGGAAAATGTCTGCAGCTACAACTGACAGGTCACTATTAGCCTTAGTTTCACCAAAGGAGGATAGATCTAAATAAGCCAACAGACTACCTGGTACTGTTCCTTTAGGTCATCTTTACCCGTTTTCAGTCTCATTAAATGGAGTAACTTATAGAGTTAGTTCAAGGGCTTCTCTCCCTCAAATTGTCTTACCCCATGGTTAACAAGGCTGGCCTTTTAATGGACTCAAACCATTCCAGCAGAGATAAAAACCAAAGGTTTGAATGATTATGCTTAGTTAAGATAATACACGTGACTAAAATTCATTTACACCCATGTAAAGTGGAATCCATCAACCACACTATAAAGGCTAGTATCAAATTCTCTTCTGTTTATACAAGAGGGGAAGGTTAGAAAGCAGTTAGAGAGAGTGTGCCAAGAAAGGTCAAGACTGTGTAAGCTGAGGGCTGTGTAAAGGGAATACAAATTTCACCAACTTCATACTTTGGTTTGGGATCAATGGCTCAGCTCCGAGCGTGCGTGAGTCAGTGCTGTTCATGGAAGCTGAGCCCTGTGTGCAGCCGGATCCCACCAGTTAAGTAAGGATCGTGTCACATGCAGAAGCCAACATTGCTATACAAGATTACAAAGATTTTTATTTGCTTTTTTTTTTCTTCCTTGGAATATTGTTAACTCAAGATTATCTCCAGACAAAAAATAACGCTTAACGGTGGAGCCTCCGAAAAGGATTCAAATCCTAGATACTCCTCTCTCAGGCTGTGTGATCTTGAGAATGTAACTGACCACTCTATGCCCAGGGTTTTTCTCTGTAAAAAGGGATGAGAATAGTACCTAAGTCAAAGAGCTGCTGTGATATTAAAAGAGATAAATACAGAAGGAGCTCTTTATATACAGAAAACTCTCAATTCGTATCCGTTATAATTATTTTCAGTACAGGATTAAAACTGTCATCCAACGTCACTGAACTGACTTATCTGAAACAAATTTAGGCCTGCTCTGGTAAAAAGGAAAACTGGGAAACTTAGTAGGATAATTAGACATTTATATTGTACTCTGCAGATTATTCTAGAATAGTCTGCATTTTTATGAGTCATGGAATATGATATCATCAGTATCTAACTAGAAATTTCTAAAGAATGGGCCAGAATCAAAGAAACTCTCCTGAAGATTTCAACCATGCACTGTTCAAATATTTCTATCAAAGTATTCAGATAGTAGAGGAGATGGAACACCTTGGGTCTTGGGTTAAGGTACAGCCCTAAGGCACCTGTGGCAAACAGAAATTTATTTTGTCTCCTTTGTCACTTTTGTGTTACACGCCAAAATACAGAGGGTGCCAAACAAATGTATACGCATTTTAAGAAAGGAAAACTATTAAAATTGTGATACTCAATATATACCAGTAACAAAAGATGAACACAAGTCACGTTTGACTTCTGCAATTACAAGGGGTGCTCAAAGTGGTTACCATCAGCATACTTTTAATATCGTTTTTCCTTTCTTAAAATGTGTATACATTTTTTTTTTTTTGGCACTCTCTGTATATCTGCTTAAATATAGAGTCCTCACAAAAGTCCTAAGAGGGGTGCTCCAGGAAGTTTCACCTTGTTTATCCTGGGATATCAACCACCAGCAATCTGGCATGGATCCCAGAGATTCGGTTACTCCAATTTAAGAACAGTGACAACAGGAGATACAAACAGTATGTTCCACTAACATACTGCCACTGAAATAGGTCACACAAATTTTTTAACACTCAGTTATGAAATAAAAGGCACAGGAGGATAAATCTTAAATATTCTGGCTCTCTGATAATTTTCATAGAATTGTATATTTTTTAATTTATTCCGGAGGTATATCTGATTCTCAACCTAAAGTCATCATATTGACTTAAAGTCATCATACTGATCCTCAGTTAATGCTTCAGGCTGACCAAATTACTCTTATTAAAGTTTTCAGGGTTTTGTATAAAGAAAATTTTATAATATATAATTTTTAAATATATGGTAATTTATTTTTTCCTTAATATTTTTTAGCTGATCATTTTTGGACATGGAAGGGACAGGGAGATATGAAAAATACCTGAAAGAAAGAAACAAATCCAGTTGAGTCTTATTCTTCTTCTACGAAACAGAACAAAATAAAAGCAGTGACTAGCTAATAATAGTATAAAACTCTGACTTGCCATGCTCAAACAGGAAACAAAGCTAATTAACAAAATACTGACTGCAAGAATTTATAAATTTATTCATCACTTTTGATGGATCCTTCTTATATTTCTCAATGAGAAGCGTTAAATATTTGCTCCGATTAATTGGACCTTTTCCAATTCCTTGTGGAATTGTGCAGAGTATGTAGTATCTCTTTTCGGGCACATAAAAGTTCTTGGATGATTGCCATCAGTCATTCTAAAATACAAAAATGGACTACTTTAATTACAGAGAAGTTAATTCATGGATATCATGTTGGCAGTGGCACAAGGGTAAAAAATAATCACTCTCCACGGAAACCAAACACAACAAGGAAATTCTAATTAAATCACATGTATTACATGGACATGAGCCACACTGCTTTGGTCATTTATTTTCAATCACCTTTTTAAAAATAAAGTATCACATTCCAGTGAAATTCCAAAGGTGTTTCTTCCTCACAAATCAAAATTAAGTAAAATTAATTTATCAAAATAACTAGATAGACTTACAGATAAACATGTTGAGTTAAACACATACTGTGTTTCCCCGAAAATAAGACCTACCTCGAAAATAAGCCCCAGTTAAGATCGTCAGCCAGATGGACGCATTTAGTACGTTATGACGATGTTCCAGAAGATGATATGACCGTATTTGAATAAATGTAGATTGTTGTTAAGACATCCCCTGAAAATATGCCCTAATGCATCTTTTGGAGCAAAAATTAATATAAGACCCAGTCCTATTTTCAGGGAAACACGGTAGATTTATTATTGGTTCAACCCAAAGACCCACAAACTATCATTGAAAGAATATAAACAAGCATAAAGCAATGAAGATAAAAACAAGAGAAGAGAGGATGAAAACAGATGAGAGAGGGTGTGGAACTGAACCATCCTTCCAATTGTCCAGACCAGAAGTCTTACATGACTACACTCTCTCTCTTTAATACTTATGTCTAATCTATCAGAAATCATTATAAAAACTCTTAGCAAACTACCAATAGACTGGGACTTCCTTAACCTGATAATAAATGTCTACAAAGACCTACAGCAAACATAATACTTAGTGGTGAAATATTAAAAGCTTATCCCAGAGTTTGGAAATAAAATTAGGGTGTTTGCTAAAACCACATATATTTACCATCTAGTTAAATAATGAAAGGTAAAAGAATAAGACATATAGGAATTAGAAAACACAATTGTGAATGTAGAAAATCTAAATGTTTATTGACAAACTGATAATAAGTGAGTAAACAAGGTAGCTGGATATAAAAATCATTTGTATTTACATATGCTAACAAAAATAGTGGCATACGTAGTTTTTAAAAATGATAACACAGTATAAAAATTGAATATGTAGGAATAAATCTAATAAAAGGTGTGCAAGACTTCTATATAATGCTACAAAACATTACTGAGAGAAATTTAAAAGATTTCAATACTGATGGATTGGTAGAATCCATTGTGTGAAAATTTCAATATCCCCAAATTAATTTACTAATTCAATAAAATTCAAAAAATCTTAAGTATTTCAACAGAAATTGAACACCTGGTACTAAAATTTATATGAAAACACAAAGGGTCAAGAATAGTTAAACAATTCTTAAAGAATAATCAAGTTGGAAAACTACCACCTCCAGGGACCAATCAGGAAAGAGGAAGCAGTTAATGACAGGATAAATGAAAGCTAAAATAAAATCTTCCCCTGAGGGCATTTTCTGATCCCAGGAAGCTAGAGAGCACTGTTTTAACTTAGCTACTTGCAAGGTGGTGAGTTAAAATGTAGATTCTGGCCAGAAAAATTGGACCCTTCACGGCTGGGGTCAGCAGAGGGTGTCCAGAAAATAGTTATCTCCTGGCAAAAAAAAGAGTCAAGAAAACTTTTTAGTCTTTGTCTAGGTTTTAGGGGAAAATATTCAAAACTACAGGTTTAGCATTCAAACTTAAGGTCCCTGTGGGGTCCAAGAAAGCCAAGATAAGGAATTAAAGAATTATTTGTTAAATGGTGTCCCAGCATGTTTGGCCGAAGCAAACAATATCTGGAGGAATTCACACACAATTCATGTGTCATAAAATTATTAGAGATTAAGTTCTAAACATAAACTCAAAATATAAAATTTAAATATCATAAGAGAAAGCAAGCTATCATACCCTCTCAATGTAATTTTTTCACTTAGAATGAAGTTTAAGCCAAGAAAACTTAAGTTTTAAAATGTATAGGTACATTCCAAATAGTGATAATAAATCTTCAATCAATGTTTAAGTGGCAACAATCGTATGTCATGTTTTTAAGTGATATGTTGGGAAACTGGTTTCTTTTCAGACATAAAAATGAAAAAGATGAGTCAAATATATAGGAGACTGACACAACTCATAACTGAAAAATTCTAAATATGTATCCTATTTATTAAGTGTGTGGATTATGGAAAACCTTGATAAGCTACAGCGGAGAAGACAAATACCTTGCCAAGTGAAAAAGCTAGTTTATCGGGAAGGTGATCGCCCAATAAAAGGTAAAACCATGTATTCTTGGTTCTCATGCACATCTTTACTCAATAGAATAGACTCCTTATAAGTATGTGTAAGTTTTGTGAATGACTTTGTGATATCTCTAGGCAGCACAGATGGCCATTCCACATGGTCCTTTTGCCTCTGTTCTATGCAAATTGGCTTGCAAACAGCTGAGCTAACAGAAAGTGAAAAGAAAAAAAAAAAGTCCCAGTAAAGTTGCTTAGTTGCTAGGAATAAACATATATAAACTGTCCTCTGTTCAGCATGAATAAACATAGATACATAGATACACACGGAGCAACACAGAAAGCTAAAATTGTGCATTACAAAGATAGCAGGACTTTTGAAAAGTCCAAACAGCTGTGAAGTACACTTAGCCAGTTGGTCAACGCTATTTTATATCATGAGGTCTTCTTGTTTTTCCTTCACTGCTAATAATTCAAGATTCTGCTTGCCTTATACCTACAATTTGCATTGTCTTAGTAACATATACAATGTTATATTAAAACTATGTTTAACCATGTTAAAAGTAACATTATTCTAAATAAAAAATTGCTACATTTATTATTTTCCAAAGTTTGAAAATATTGAAGGGTGAAGTTTTTGACTTAAGAACATTATAGATTTCTACCTAAACTCAAAATTATTACTGAAAAATCTAATTTCTTTTTGTTCTCTATTTTGAAAAGTCTTCAATGTTTTTAACTTTATACCAAAGGATTTTGTACATAGCAAAAAATATGATATTCAATATAAAAAGTAAAAACATAGCTAAATGATATTCTCTTGAAATCCTAATTCTTAAAAATGAAAGCTGAAAGTCCATTAGAAAATCAGTTTTGAGAACTGCCAAACCTAGATCAATTTCAAAATAATCGGAATTGCGTGTGACTTCCAATTTCCTCTACTTTGACTCAGTACTAGATTAAATTATTAGCTTTAACAATCAGTTGGTGATTTCTTACCCATTGCTTTGCACATTAATATTAATTTCATAATTATAGGCCTGGATAAATGATAGATAATTCTGTTCCTAGAAATTACCCAAGCAGGACCTAGGGAATAGCCACACTTTCATATGGACAAATTATTTTATAGTATTTTTTTTAAAGGATATTTATAGAGAGAGAAGGGAGAGAGGGAGGAAAGTAAGGGTAGGAGGGAGGTGCCTGCTATTATCTAAGTATAGGGCTATAACATACAATGGATATTATATATATTTACCTTTTATTTAATCTCTGATTGGGCAGAACCCCGACATCTCGTAGCAATGCACAACCTCTGGCATCACTGCTCAGCCCTGTAGCAGACCTCTGGTAGGTTTCCCAGCCTCTTGCCTTACACAAGCCTAGCTCACCCCCAGCCAAAGATCCATGGTGAATCCTCACACAGATTTCTGGTGTCGACCCTCTGTGTAGCTTCCTCTTCTCTGGTACCCTGTCTTGCAAATTCCAGCTGCTTAACACAGCCACAAACTCCAGTCTCTGCCACTAAAAGCTCAGCAAGATTGTATATCTGCTTGGGTTCCCCACCCCTGTGTGGTGACAAGGATCTGTCCCAGGCACAAAACTGGGGAAACAGTAAGGCTCACCTAGTGTCTTTCCTTTATCTCAATGACTGTGGTCTTGTGATGCTTGTTCTTCAATGCTTAGAATCACTGTCTTAACATATTTACTTTTGTTTCATAGATTTTTTTTTAGTGACAGGACAATCCATATCAGTTGCTCTGTCAAAGCTGGAAATGAGTCTCTGTTTACTGATTTTATTCACTAGTTATAGGAATATTCATGTTTTCTCCATCTTCTTGAGCCAATTTTGTGTTTCCAGGAATTTGTCTATGACATCTACTTTTTCACATTTCAGGGCTAAAAGTTGCTCATAATGTCTTCTCGTTTTCATTTTGATGTGTGCAGCATCCATTCACTCTTAATGTTGTTTTTACATTTTTTGTGACTTCTTTCTTTTTCTTGATCAATTTCATTAGGTTTGCCAAGTTTATTAGCCTTTCTAATGAACTAATTAATCTTTTCTACTGTGTCGATCCTCTGTATTGAATGTTTATTATTTTCTGCTCTTTATTGTTTCCTTCTTTCCATTTTCTTTGGGTTAATTTTTCTGTTCTTCAAGACTAGGCATAATAGCAGTTCAGAGTGTCATTTCTTTGGCAGTATGTGATTAATTGTTCACATGAAAAGTCATATTGGGTATACTATACGTGAGGGCAGAGACAATATCTGTTTATTTTTGTATTTTCAGTGCCTAATAAGTACCTAGCATGCAGTAGGCCCTGAAATAATGTTTGTGGGTTTTTTTTAAGGATTTGGAAAAGTATATTATAATGTGATTAATCCTTGAGAAAAAAAAAATCTGTGAGCCATGTTATAAAATTTACTCACAGACCAATCTTAAGAAATCACTGGGGTTGTTCAAAGCCATGTTATAAGATAGAATATAACATCAATTTGGGTCAACTCTTAAACCACATTATTGTCTATGTCAATGGATAGAAGTAGCAGTGTTGAATTTGTTAAGAATATCTACAGGAGTCTCTGAAGTATCTCTGGAGTTCTTAAAAGGTAGAGCAGTTAAATAGTGCGTGTTTAATGTATTGTTTCCTTCTAGCCTTCTTTCTGATTTCACTTAGATCTGCAGGCAATTTCTGACAAATTGGCCCCCAAAAGTAACTTTAAATAACCTTAAGACATGAAATAATTTATATTGTAAGTAAGTTATTAAATATATCTGCTGTCATGCTTATTTATAATTAACTGTGACTAATGATTAGGTTTTGATTTTTACAAGAAGGCTTCTGTAAACTCACCTGAGTATTAGATGTATTTGGTTCGTGTCAACCTTAAATCAAGCACAACATAAAAATGTAACGTTTGACACATACTTCATTTTTTAAATACTGTGAAAGGAAAAGATTGAAAACATAGTCCACAGACCTCGGGACTCAAATATCTTCTCTTGACAATCTCATTTCCAAGTCTTTCCGTTCTTTAGCTCTTAGTGAATTCTTAAATATGAATGTAAGGCAGAAGTGATCATATAGAGCCTTCAAAGTTCTGAATGCTTTGGAAACTAAAGACCAAAAAAGCTAAGACACTGTTTTGGCTATTCAACATTAAACCTAATACATGAATACTGAGATTATACTTTCTACTTACATTATGATTAATTAGAGTAATATTAAAGTCAGCCTGCATTAATTAAACCACAAAATTTCTAAGGGCCTTCTTTGTGATAGGCATTGTACAGACATGCTTCCATAAGCACCCAGAACCATGCTAGGCAGCAAAGGCAAATCATTCTAGGGTCCATGTACATTTACACAGATTATCCACAAAGAACAGAATGGAACATACACTGTGGATCAACTACTTTATATGATTTAACATGCCTGATTTCGAACAGTTAGGCAGGTCCCCTATGGAAGACTGTCAAATGTGAATGAAATATCATTGCCTTGGTTCTTTTCTGAAGCCTACAATGAGATTTTATTGGTGCTGACATAATGTTTTTAAATATAGTTTTCTGGGAAAAGAACTATAAAAATACCACTACCCAATCTTAGTGTTTCTGTTTAAATAGAATGTTTTCCTAGTAGATAACCAAGGGTGTACATAAAAGAAAGGGTACACACACACACACACACACACACACACACACACACACAAAACATATGAGTCTGAAATAGTCAGATAATTGACCATATACTCTAAATTACTTAACTAGAAACAGCCTAAGAGTCGCCAAGCAGCCACCAAGACAGCTTTGGTAGTGAACAAATATCTCTCTAGGGCCCCTGGTGCCTCAGAGAAGTGAAGAAAGAGCAGCAGCTCACTGAAGTGCTGAAATCTGAAGGTGCAACTGGATTGATATTTTCTGATTCCTTTCTACAATTTGGTCAGACAAATGTTTCTTTTCCAATTTATGAAAAGTAACAATAGATAAAGAAAAACTTAAAAATTCACAAATTCTTATTCAAACACTGTTTTTTTTTAATTTTATGATTCTATTTTTTAACATATGGTTAATATCTTAATGAAATAGAACAGTAGCCAATAAAGTACTTCTAAAGTGTAACTAGCTAATGTGGAGAACAAAACTTCACAAAGGACAAGAGGCTTAAAATCAAAGAACAACGTTGATTATTAAAAGTATTACTTTATTCATTTCCATCACTTTTCTAGATCTCCCATGTCCCATATCAGTGACATGGATCAATAACACTTAACAGAAGTATGGTTCCTACTGAATGTGTATTGCTTTTGCACCAACATGAAGTTCAAAAATCATAAGTAGAACGATCCAAAAGTCAAGGACCATCTGCAGTTTGTTGTGCTTTGAGGTTTTGGTTTTTTTGTTTGTTTGTTTTTGTTTTTTTATAAAGACTTTATTTTGTTAGAGCAGTTTTATATTCACAGCAAAATTGAGCAGAAGGTACAGAGATTTCTCACATACCCCTTGCCCTTATACATGTATAGGTTCCTATCAACATCCCCACCAGAGGGTACATTTCTTACAGCTGATGAACCTACACTGACACGTCACCCTTACCCAAAGTCCACAGCTTACATTAAAGTTCATTCTTGGAGTTGTACCTTCTACGTGTTTGGACAAATGAATAATGATATGTAGCCATCATTATTGTGCTTTGGATTTAAGTGGGCAAAAAGTAAATTTGACCAGGAAAGACAGAAGCTCTAAAGAACGAGCAAGAACACAGTAAGTCGGGTATCTATACATAAAGGTTTGGTTTCTACTATTACTCTCTTCTTCAGATATAGGAAGACTTGTACTGATAATAGGTTGGCCCAAAAGTATCTGCGGTTTTAAAGGTTAAAAAGAATTCCAAAAACCGCAATTACTTTTGCACCGACCTAACAGAATTATATAAGGAAGTCTGTCAGCTGTTCCCACAGTAATTAACTAAGCTCTATCTACCCTTTTCAATGAAACTCTTCAGCAATATTGAAGCCTTACTTATCAACAGAATCTGTTTTAGCAAAAATAAGAGTGGACAACGTGGTTATTTTTATCTGCCATAATTTTTGTCTGTGTTTTCTTCATCCATTCCACCCCTCACCACATTCATACCACCATGAGGGGCCTCCATGGGGTACCCCTCTAGGGCCATCACACCTTGGCAGGAGCCCAGGTCCCCAAACTTTCCCTTCCCTGCATCTTCCCTACATTCACTGCACTTCTCTGACTGTACCCTCGTGGGCAACTTGTTTGCTCATTTGATAAACTAACTTCAAATGACTGCTTATAAATTATAAACTCAGTGTTTTATCTTTTCACAATAACATACCATACCTATTCCCAAGATATCAGGATATCATACCTATTCCCAAGAGTGACTCATTGAGCTTCAAAGTACAATGATAAGAATATACACTTTTATGATCATGTAACAATTTAAAGCCTGAAAAAGTTAAAACCCATATTTTGTGTACTTCAGTCCTTTTAAATAAAAGAGCCCAAAAGCTATCACCACTACTCCCTCTCTCCAACCCCAAAGAACAGGGCATATAGTGTAAAAGGGAGACCTAATTAGGCTCCACCTTCTCTGTATATAGGATATGAGGCCAGGCCCAAGCCCAGTGGCTACACAAACATTTTGCTAATACTTGAGGAAACTCACCAAATGATAATATAAGTGAAAAAAAAAAAAAAACTTAAAATCCAAGTCGGTGAGGATGAAAAGCTTTAAAATGAGTTTGTAAAACATACGACTCATGGAAGAATCTGTTTCAGAAGATTTCCAGAACAATTCAGGACAGTCAGGAAAATGATTCCTTATTGGAGCAACTTTTTAACAACAGTAAATTCAGTTTGTTTTGGTAGTAAATGCATTCAAGAATTTTTATGAACTGTGATTTTTAAGCGTACATACACGCCCTTTATCCTGATCTTCTTTACGTCCTCAATCTTGCCTTCCATAGTTTTACCCACCACAGTGCTTTTCACAAGCACACCGCACAAAGTTTATGAAGGATTACTCTATTTCCAGGCAGGTCTGTCTCTTAGCTCCACCTAATCGCTCATCGAGCAAACACGGAGGCTGCCTACATGATGTTTAGCCCTGCTTCTAAGGCACTGTTGAGAAAATGGGAAGATTGCTCTAAGCATGCTGTAACGGAACTCACCGTCTTTCTTTCTGGCTTCTGAAAAAATACCCTTTCCCCAACTGTATACCTTTCCCCACTCTTCAAACACTTTGGTGTTGGTCAGTAGGAGGAGAAATACAACCTGTTCTTGATAACTAATGTGGGCATTGTGCTCTTAACAGCTTCAAAGTAGATCTGTAAATGTTACACCATTTGATTTTCTAAGCAATAATATGAAGGTAGATATTATTTCTATTTTGTAAGTCTATTTTTCTATTTTGTAATCTATTTCTATTTTGTAATCTATTTTGTAGATATTATTTCTATTTGTGTCACGTGACACAGCTAGAGTTCACATTAGGAACCAGGTCTTTGAATTCAAATGCAATGTGTTTTCCCTTATAATCTTCTGCTCTACCTCAAGTGTTTCTTTGTTCTCTACATGTTTCTCTATAGTAATATAAATTGCAACATCTGGATAGTAGAAGCGCACTTGATCCGTTTCTCTTTCTATAGCACATAGCATAGTTTTAACTAATATTTTTTTAAATAAAGTGTGCATCTGACAAAATCAGGGATATTGCATTTCTTTTAGTAGTTTATGATATAGATGAGAAACTTGAGTCTCAAGGAGGCTAAGTATCTTATCTAATTCACACAGACGTGGTGGAGACAGGATTTAAATCTATGCGACTCCAAATCCTATGGTCTTCTCACTAAATAAATCATCACACCTACCTCCAGGGTGGTCTCTCTGGCAAATTCCACCAGAAGCAAATGTCCTTTGTACCAAAAACTCAGTCTATGCCTATCCTGATTAAAAGGTCATGGTCTGTCCCTGTCCAACAGTAAATATGAGGCAAAGCACATGTTCACTTAGCACTAACTTCATGTTTCCTTCTGGAGACTCAGGACAATAACAGTGTTCCTTTGGGGACAGTCCAATTCTTCAGCCTCCCTGGCACAGTGCGGGGTGACTCAGGTCAGACTACAGCAGCTCCAAACAACCCCTTCTCAACAAGACCCTAAGAATGTCAATGACTCAAGTACTATTGTTCTCAGATGACCTTGGGTGGGGTCATGACCACTCACAAGTATTTTTTTTTTTAAAAAAGTGCTACAAGACGGGGAAAGTTAAAGGGAAGGGTTTTACTGCTGTCAGGCTCAAAAACAAAACAATGTAAATGTACCAACAGACTACACAGCATAGCCTCATAAATCATAGTCCTCCTTCAAATTGAATCTTATTTTTCCTCTTTTGATTGAAGGAAAATGCAAGATAAAACATAAAAGTAGTTACCCTCTGAAGCCCTCCAGGGAATGTTTATTTTGTCTTATGTATAAAATCATAACTAGTATTCAAAAGAACTTGATGTCCCGTTAAGAATGAAAAAGACCATGGTAAACAGCTGGAGGGGGCTGATAGCATATTGCACTGAGGGCATTTTTTACTGGCCCCTTGCATTGCTCATTTCAAAAAGGAGGAAAACATTTCCTGCCTTAGTGCACAACAGAGAAAGGCCAATAGTCTGGAATGACCTCAGAAGATTTAGCAGTTTTCCAAAGAACTTAAACAGAGTTTGCTCAAAGCTTCAATTAACTGAACATTTGCCAAACCACTTGGAAAATTTCTGCATTCAGAAAAGAGTCTCACCATGAGAGATGTTCTCCATAAGAAATCATTACAACCACTAAAAATATTTTTATCATTGATGGTATGAGTGATGATATCAGAATTCTTAGTCTGCTTCTCTAATTCCCCTTATTCCCATCCAACTATAACTTTTTAAAAGTAAAGCCTGTGATTTACTGATTTGTGTAATCCCTATAGGATTTAATGCATTCATTCATTCACTCATTCAAAACAATTATGCTTACCACTGCAGCAAGCCTTGGGCATACAGTGGATATTTCTTGAGCATTTACTATGTTTCTGACATTGAGCTAGAAAATGTGGTATGACGGTGAACTAAACAGTCAACCATCCTGCCTTTACGGAGCTTTCAGTCTAGTTCAGTGGGTCTTAATCCTTGTTGTAAACCAGAATCACCGGAGCTTTTACAACAGACCACTGACAAGACCCCACCCAACACCAATTAAATCAAAGTCACTGGTTTGGAGGTAGATGCAGACAATAAAACAAAGGATTACAATATGACACAATGTAATGATTGAGAAAAGTTAGATACATTTTGAAATAACATAGAAAGTACACACAACCCAGATTCAGGCTGAGTAACATGGTTTAAATGATTTATCCATGAGCCTCAGAAACAAAGGGAGTAGGGGCATTCTGGACAAAAGGAGTACGAAATTCAAAGGCAGAGATGCACATCTCTGATGTAGTACAGTGATGTTGCTATTTTTCTATGAGTATATCACGTGAAGCCCAAGGTTCAAAGAGAGTAAGACAACCAAAGGGACTAGATAGCAGGTAGGAGCCAGAGCAAGAAAATTCCAGATTCTCATGCTGATGATTTCGGAGTTTATTCCTGAAACAACTAGAGATTTGGAAGAATTTTAAATAAGAAACAATGAGATCATTACCCATTCCTTTACTTTTTTTACTCCCAGGCCATGGATACTTAAATTTTGCAGGCTGTGAAGCAATTACACAATAACCACAAATTGTGACATCTCTTAATCACTGGAGGAAATCAACACTTGATCTACTAAAGCTATTTGTCATTATCCACTTTAATATGTGTCCAGCTTTCTCTATTTCCCTTCTAGCAAAACCAGTCATTTGTCTTGTTCCTAAGACTTTCCCAAGCCCAAGGCCTGAGGTGCGGCCGAGGACACTTAACAACCTTGTTCCTAGGAAGAGGAGAAAGTACTGGAGTATGGAAGGAAAGATTGGAGCTTCATGAACAGGCCTCCAGTGGGAAGGGGAACTAAGTATTCTAAAATGGTTTTTAAAGCATTTGTCAGCTTGATAAGACAAGAAAGGGAATCGTTTATTTTCCTGGGAAATGATGGTAAGTTAAACTTTTTTTCAGACGGTCCTATAATTGCCTCTATGGGTTTCATGAAGCCCAAAACTTGTTTGTGTTAATTATCTCCCCGTATTCCCCCCACCCGCCACTATTCATAAAATAGTGAAAAACAGTTCTTACAAATAAGAGAAAATTCAAGCACAGTACTTGCTTGTTTGACTCAATATTTTGATTTGATTTAAAAATCAATAATTTATTTTAACTAAATGACAGACATTTTATTCCTATGTACAAAGACCTCAAAAATTCCACCTTACCTCCCACATCCCGTTTGGTTACAAAAGATAATGGCTGCATTGACAAGAACTATTTCCAGTTCCTGTCAAGGGTCATTTCAGAAAGAAAGCTGAAGCGAAAGCCTCACACTATTATTTTTATTTTAAAACATTTAAAAATAAATAACTAGTTATTGGCCTCAAGGGTCTTCTTGTTTCTGCAAATGAAAAACTTGGGAGGAAGTAGTTTGATGCTGGTGAAGCACCAGGTTGGCCGGATTAAAAGGGACCAAAGACAAGAGCCCAAAGCTAAGTACCAGCCCTCTGTAGCTACAAGTCACACACTAGTTTTTCTCTCACTTGGCTCTGCTAGTGGCTTTCTGCGGTCAATCATGGAAGACCAAGGCTTGCTTGAGGCAAATTTGATATTGGTTTCCTTTTGAGAAAAGTCAGAGAGCAGAACGCTATATTCTACAATGTATATATTAATGGCAACTACTGTTTGACATCGTACTCTGGTCTAGGTACCAGGCCATGTGTTTGATATACATCCATTTAACTTATACAATAACGTTGTCCCACAAGCCTTAAAGCATTGTAATAATAGGAAAAATGATGCAAAAGTGGGACAAAAGGGATTAGAATTATGTTTTGTGACACAGAATCAAGAGCTCAAGAACCACTAAACATGTCTGTTTCTCCGTCATTAAACAGACTCCTGATTTTCCATGCAAATCATTACTGTTCAGTATCCATATGGTGCATATGTGAAAAAGGCACCAAGAAATAAACTGCTCTCTGACTCACTACATATAAACTTGGGCTCTTTAGGTGTATGTCATGAAACTGCAAAGACAAACAGTTTTTACGAGTACGTCTCCCATGAGGCTCCAGCAATTAACTATGAACCAGCTGCTGGTCATCTGGCCTTGCAAAAGCAACTCAAAGTCTTATGCTCATGCAGCTCTTTCCAGCACAGTGGCCAGGGAAAGGAAATGGAGAATTATCAATGATGCTTTTGTTTTAGATCTGTTAGCCCTGAGACAGATTAAATGACGAAATATTTACTCTTTTCTTCCCTGGTGATGTCATTTCCATAGCTACTTTGGATATAGCTAGCACAGTACCACTTAACAATACTTTCTGTCTTCTGAATTCTTTCTGCTATTCTAACCCAGTGATTTAAAAACAAAACAAACAAAACAAAAGCCTTTTGTTTCTCATTCTATTATCCATTCTCTGACCTTACTACAATTTAGCAATCATCCTTAATTGTCTCAATGATAAGCCCATTCAAGTCTGTATTTAAGAAGGCAATGTGTGGTATCTGGAGAACAGTCTGGATCTTAGAGTAAGACTGGTTTAAACCCTGGTGCCAATGCTTGTAAGTTAGTTAACCTCTACAGCCTTGAGATTCCCCTTTTTTTTTAAGTTGGATATTAATGCCTACCATGCAGAGTTGTTAAACGGATTAAATATAAGATATATGTGGGCCAAGGATTACACATTTTCAAAATAAGGGGTAGATACTTTTTAAAGGACAACATTTGTGATTGTATCCTTAAAGGCTGTTTTAAATTTTTCAAAGAAATATATTTTTAAAAATTAAACCATAATAAATACACATGGACACTAATATGATCTTTTTCATGAAAGACCTTTCTCTCTGCTATGTTTCTCTAGTCCAGTCCTGATTAAACATCACAAGAAAGCAGATACAGAACTTTGAAAACATAATTAGGAGCTTCTTTTTATGTAAATGTGTCAGTGACTATGAATTCCATACAGACATTTTTTAAAACTTCATTTTTTTCTTATATCATTTTTGACAATTGTTTGTAAAATCCTCTTTCATCATAATCGAGAGTGTCTGTAAATGTCCATGAACATTACAGTGGACTAGATTATCAACTCCTACTGGGTGAAGAGGCATCCTACTATCATGGTCACGACACATGATTTGGAATCACACTTGAGTTCGACTCCTAGCTCTAACATGCAAAGTGATTTGATCTCCCTGAACTGTTTCCTCATCCATACCCTGCAAATATAATACCTATTGTTACCAACATTAAAGGCAATGATGACAATGGAGGTGGACACACAATAGGTGCTCCGTCAATGTTTCCTCTTCTCAGCTCCCTCTTTATCCTTACTTACCTAGTAGTTGCACTTATTAAGTTAATTAAATGGACTCAATATTACCTTAATATGTGAGGTCAAAACACTTCAAAGCCCACTAAGTACAATAACCTTTTTTTATAAGTAGGAAAATATGTCTCTTCCTACCCCATTTTCCACTAGGCCTGTGAATATACATTTGCACATGGCACACACAAGCGCTGACATGCGAGTTGCTCAGTCTGGTCCCAGTTAATAACAGTAAGCAGAGCCAGGCAGCATCCCTTTTTGTTCAGAGCTCCCCAGTGTCCCAAAGAGCTATCTATGTGAAATGTGTGATATCTTCATTGCTGATGAGCAGTGAAGCCATTTTCAGTGTTACAGTGGAAATTACGCAAATTTTCCAATAAGAATAACACTACCATGTCAGAAAATAAGAAGCCCTTATCTAATTTGCAGCTCAGAAAAACAAACACTGTGATATTCTCCTGAGGCCAATATCTGGTTACATGATTCCCAACAGAAACATAATAATAATGAGATTGAGAAACAGATATGCCTCAGTATTTAGCCCAATTTACAACTCTCAGAATTTCATAGGTCACTCCAGACTAATTCTGTTCTCTATGGGAAAAAAATAGAAAATAAAGAAAATTCCTTCATATCCTCAGATTTCATTGTGACAAAGTTCAAAACACTCCACGAAGGAAGGAAAAGCTAAACAAGAAATTTCAATGATGTAACTTATTTATTTGCTCCTAAATTTATTCCCCTGATCTACTTGTTATATGGCGCTCGTAAGCAGGTACCTTAAATTTCCAAGTTTTGAATGTGTGACTTTTGTTAGGTTGCCAAATAATCATCTTTGTTTATCACCTTCCAATTTCAGGATCTTTAGTAATAAATTTTGCTGATAACAAAGAATTCCTCAACACACACACACACACACACACACACACACACACACACCCAATGGAACTTTTACATCATGAGGCTATAATAGGCAAATGGGTCCCATTTTATAAAACTCTGTCACAAAACTGATGATGTCGACCCACTGCTCTTCCATATTACACTAGTAAATACTTGAAATGGAAATCTTGGGATCATAGATTAAACATTACAGGTAAAAACATTACAAGGTAAAAACTTCATGTGCCTCAGTTAGAAATTATTCTGCTTGGTTCATATTTTCCACCTAAAACTTTTTTAGCTTCTCTGAGGTTTTTCTCATACTAAAACGTTATGCCTAACAGAAAGCTACTTTGACTTTTTTTTTTCCTTTCTGTTTCACAACTGAAACAGAATTTACATCATAAGGCATGTCAAGGCCTTCCCCTGAAAATAAACAAAACTCTGATTCCTCCAAAAGTTGACTATGTTATCAATACCTCAGAGTGCAAACCAAAAGTAACTTACCACATATTGAATTCACTTAAAAGAGAACTAAAAGTAAAATTAAACAACTGAAGAGGTTGTTAAAAAATGTTATTCACTCACTGATGGAAATTTGGCCCAGGCCACAAGTCATTATTTTCCAATCAGCAATGACTTAAAGATTAAGCCTCAATTTTGTTGACAGAAGTCTATCTTCTAAGAGCAGAGTTAAAAATGTTGGTATGCAAGAGTAGGTAAATGTGATTTCCTATACTGCAAATCATTCAGTAGGAAGGCAGAGTCTTTTCCCATAATATCATCATTACTTTAAAAAAGAAGAGTCAAAATTGTTAATAAAATAGTTTAATAAAAAACGGAATGCCTCAAATTATCAGGACTTTCAGAAATCAGATCTTGGAGTATTCTATATAAACATAAGACATCAGCATGTGTTAGGCCTTATTCAAAAATTGTATCAGTTTTCTTTTTGTCGCACAACAAATCACCCAACTTTTATTAAGGTGCTCAACCAACCTTTATTTAGTTCATCATTTTGTAGGTCAGCAATTTGGGCTGGAGTCAGCTGGGCAGTTCTGGTTACAACCAGACTAACTCACGCTTCACACTCAGTTCCTGGGGTTAGTAAAGTACTGGCTAGTCAAAGATGATAAGATGGGCAAAATAATGGCCCCCCACCCCCATCAAAAGATGTCCATATCCTAATCCATAAGGTATATATGTTACCTTACATGGCAAAGGGAGATTAAGATTGCAGATGGAATTAAGGTTAATCAATTTACCTTAAAATAAGGAGATTAACCTGCATTGTTTGGTTTCACCCAATATAATAACAAGGGTCCTTAAAAGTTTAAGAGAGAGTCAGAATAGGTCAGAGTGATATGAAAGGTAAGAAAAACTCTACCTGCAATTACTGGCTTTTGAGATAGAGCAAGGGGCCATAAACCAAGGAAGGAATGCAGGCAATCCCTAAAGCTAGAAAAGGTAGGGAAAAGTATTCTCCCCTAGAGCTTCCAGAAAAGAACACAGCCCAGGTGATACATTGATTTTAGCCCAGTGAGACTGGAGTTGGACTTCTGACCTACAACTGTAAGATGATAAATTGGTGTTGTTTTAAGCCACCAAATTTGTGATAATTTGTTGTAGTAGCCATAGAAAAAAATAACACAGATCATCTCATCTGAGACAGTTTGTCTCTGCTCCACATGGTCTCTCAACCTCCAGCAGGCGATCTCAGGGTCTGTTCAGATGAAAGGCAGGCAGGATTCCAAGGGAGTGAGTAGGTAGAGTGGAAGGTCTGTTGATATCTAAGCCCAGAATTGGCACACCATCATTTCTGCCATATTCTGTTGGACACAAGGCCAACCCAGATTTAAGGAATAAGGATATAAACTCCACCTGCTACTGAAAGGAGCTGCTAAGTAGCTCAAGTAAGAGCAGGAGAGAACTGAGTCCAGTTTTTCAAACAACCTACCACAAAGACTAAAATCTCCACATCTCACTATTATAAGTTTTTTAGGGATTGGATTTAAAATTTGAACAATGGTATTATCTTGAAGATAAAACTCGTATGTTGTATACTTTAAAAAATGTGTTAGTTTCAAAAGGCCGTGCTATTTACCTTCCTCAAAGCGTAAATCCTGTTTTTTCCTTAGATTAACATTATCCAGGGTGTCTAGGTTATTTGGACATATAAAGCAATGTTGTCCAATAACAATTTAATGAGAGTCACATATGTAATTTAAAATTTTTAGTAGCCACATTAAAAAAGGTAAAGATAAATAGGTGAAATACATTTTAAAGGCATATTTTATTTAACTAAATATATATAAATACTATCTTTCACCATATAATTAATATAAAAATATTAATGAGAGATTTTGCAATTTTCTTTTCTTATTAAGTCTTCAAAATCCAGTGTGCATTTCATACTTCTTAGCACATCCTAATTTGTATTAGCCTCATTTTGAGTGCTCAATCATCCCATATGTCTAGTGGTTACTATGGTCTTTTAGACCATATCTAAAAGATTCAAGGAAAGCCCCAGGCAAAAATGTAAAGAGCTACAAGTTTGTCCTTAATGCTGCTCTTCTTCTCTCTTTTCTTCATTGAGATACGTTCCTGCTTCACTTTTCAAGGCTCCAGTGATTTGCTGCCCACATTTCTGCTCTAGGAAAACGAGAGAGTATAGGGCAAGGAAATACAGTGTGATTCCAACAACCCTGGATTTGAAACCAAAAATGTCATTTACTAGACCTTGTAACATAACTTAATCTAAGCTTCAGATTCCTCTTCGATACCTATCTCACTACTCTTTGTAGAGTTTTTATAAAGTTCAAATGCAATGATATATGTAAAGGCATTTATCACAATGCTTGGCATGGTAATGGTATTGTAAGGAAGCTACTATTAATTTTGCCTTTCAATCTTGTCTGCCAGGAGAAGGCAATGCCTAATACGAATTGCTTTTAGTATTTCAGGTGCCAATCACTGGCTGTAGAGGGTATTCCTTCAGAGGGGGAAAATGAATGAGGGATAGAAATAGATGGTAGGCAGATTCTAAATACTTCTAGACTCTTCTCTCCTTCTGATATTATGAAAGAAAAATTAGGTTTCAAGAAACTTAATTTTAAATATTAAATATTTCAATTGCTGAATATTTCAATTGTTAAATATTTTAATTTGACATCAGATAGTTTAATTATTTTCATTTAGAAAACTTATTTTTTATCGGAGTACAGAGTAAACTATAAATTAGGTTTACTTTTTCTTTTAAGACAAGAAGCATACTGACTTTCCAAAATTAGACAAACTAAAGTCTGACTAAATATGGCAGTGAAAATAAAAACAAAAAGACAGATTCATGGATAATTTACAGTTGCTTAAATCTTCCAGTTTTTCCTACATGGTAGACAAATCTAAATGCTGCTACATAAATGCCAGTAGGGTTCATACTATCTTAGTGAATCACTATACTTCCAAAATGAACAAAAATATACAATTATTAGCTTCCCTGAAAATGAATACAATGTTGGCAAATTCAATAAAGTATTCACTTTGTGAGTCAGAGTGCTCTTTTATATTTCCAAGACATACAGTCAGAATTGCAAACATATTGTCTTTGGCCTTCAGGCCATTGATTGGGTACCAAGTATCTGACAGATGTGACAGTGGGGCAAAATGGTAAGTTGGTGACGTCTGCTCATGGGCTGACTGGGAATCCAGTTAGACCCTGGAATGGCTAAGGTACTTGGTATGTTAGTTTCCTAGCGCTGCTGCATCAAAGGACTATAAAATGGTGGCTTAAAACAACACAAATTTATTGTCTTGGAGTTCTAGAGACTAGAAATCTGAAATTAGGGTTTCAGCAGGGCTATGCTCCTTCTGAAACCCGTAGGGGAATATTTCCTTGCCTCTTGCTGGCTTCTGGTGGTTTACTGGCAATCTTTGGTGTTCTTTGGCTTATTCTGTACCTGCAGTCTCTGTCCTCACCATCACATGGTGTTCTTGTGTGTCTGTGTCTTCACATGGACATCTTCTTATAAGGACATTGGTCACATTAGGAGTCCACCCTACTTGAGTATGACCTCCTCTTAACTAATTACATGTGCAATGGCCCTATTTCCAAATAAGGTCACATTCTGAGGGACTGGGGTTAGCGTTTCCAGCATACCTTTTTGAGGGACAGACACCAACCCATAATACTTGGTTTTATACAGATTTGAATAAAATGGTAGAGAGGCAATGGAGCATAATGGGTAAAGGCATGAACTCTTGAACCCTTACCAGGCTGGATAAAGCCAGGTGAATTCAAATCCTAGCTGTGCTGCTTAGTGTCTGGTCTCAGGTAAGTTACTTACTCCAGGTGCCTCCGTTTTGCCTCTCTAGAGGATGTCAGTAACAGTAGTACCTAACTCGCAAGGCTACCTCAGGACTGAATTAACATATAAAATTCCTAAATCGTGCCTACCACATAAGAATACTGTAGAAGTGGTTACTGATGATTATTTTTTGTTGTTGTGTATTGGCTTAGAGCCTCACAGCTATTCCTACCCAAATTTGAAGTTCAATTTTTCACAGTGGCAGCTATGCTGCTGCTCTGTTTTGACTTTGCTCTTAGAGTATAGTTATTTTTCTTTCAAAATTAAATGATTTTCCTGTCACTTATGCGTATGGTATGTAAACAGACACTTTCAAGAGAGGAATTTGGCTACACATATCAAAAGTCTTAAAAAATGTTTATAACATTTGATCCAAGCATTTTATTTCTAAAAATTTATTCTAAATAAATAGTTTAAGATGAGAGCAAAAATCTGCTACAAGTTTTTTCATAGTCCTGTTTATAATAACAAAACATTATAAATAGCTACTTCTGTAGTGATTTATTTTTTAAAATAATGTTCTATTAATATAAACAAATACTATCAATTGAGGTCTACTGAGACTTGATGTGCTACTAGGTATTTGGAATTTAACCAAAATTTGACCTACTGCCAAAATAATCTAATGAGAATTTTACACGTGAAGCTGAATATGAAAACAGTGAATGAAATTATTGGCTGTACAATATGAGAACTGCCATGTTCACATTTTAAAACATTAAATATTGCTCTGAGGACAAGCCATTAGACTTATTTAGATAGGACACTAAAGTGTTAAACTATAATCGAAATATGGAGCAACTGCAACTTTGCTGAATTGGTTTATTAGCTCTAGTAGTTTTCTTGTGGATTCTTTAGGATTTTCTATATAGAGAGTCATGTCATCTGTGAATAAAGACAGTTTTACTTCTTTTCCAATTTGGATCCTTTTATTTCTTTTTCTTGTGTAACTGCTCTGGCTAGAACTTCCAGAACAATGTTGAAGAGCAGTGGTAAAAGTGGGCATCCTTGCCCTGCTCCTGATTTTATGAGGAAAGGCTTTAGTCGCTCATCATTGAGTAAAACGATAGCTACGGGGTTTTTGTTTCTTTGGTTTTGCATTTACAAATATCCTTTCCGAGAATTTTTATAATAAAAGGGTGTTAGACTTTGCAGAGGTGACTTACTTCCAGGTCATTAACATCCTGTAAACAGCACCTAGTATTGAGTGTTGCACACTCAACAATTTAATAAGTATTTGCTGAGTTAGACCAGTTTGAAAACAGCAAACACCAAAAACCTCAAATCACATGTAAAGAGACATTCTTTGATAAATTATCCTAAGAGATTCGTTTGGAAAGTTTGGCTTCCCCCTCCTCCCTGCCCCCACATAAGCCATGTAATTCACATTGGAGTTTTTTTAAAAAATCATCTCTTACACAAAATAAATTTTAAAATATGAAAAGAGTTCATTCTGATACCTAATATCACTAGCAAATACAGTTGTCTATGAACTCTCCCAGATTTAAACAGGCTCAGTCAAACTGGCAAGTGGGGAAATACAGCCTCTGCCTGAGCCTTCTGTAGAGAGTTTTGCAGCTCAGTTGCCTATGACAAATATTAAAGGTTCCTCGAGAGCTTGATGTGAAATTTGAATATTTGAGAGTTTTTTCTAATTAGATCATATGACATATATTTTTAAAGCCTATCAACATTAGAGCAACATTTTGCATAAGGGACTCTGTGGCTTCCATCAGAAGTCTATATTTTTCCTCCTGGGTACAAATGCAGCATTTCTTGGTAGGGATGATGGCCCCAGGTATGTTATTTTCCTTTCAGGCATCCTAATTGGACCTTGCTGATGAAAAAAAAAAATCCACAAGGAACATGCAGTACAAAATAATATTTGTCACTGATGTGGTAGAAATAGAAGATTACACAAACAATTTGGGAATTATAGGTTCATCACCACTGGGGTGAAAAGTTATAGACCATTTCTCACCCTCAATTATCCATTGGTTCCCGGTTGTACAAGAGCCAAATACTTGGTTTCTTTGCATGCTCCTCTAACTTCTACTCACCAAGATCTAACACTCAAAAATGCCAGCCAGGAGTGTCACCGGCCAGGCTCTTGGTGAATACCTTCGAGGGCAATAATATATGTTTTCTTGTAACTCATAATTAATCACTAAACTTCCTTTTGGGAAAAAAGAAACAGATTTGGGGGTATATTTTATGGTGGGGGGGAGGCAAGAAATGACAGGATGGGAAGAAAAGAGCAGCAAGTAAGGGGGGAATGATTGAAAACATTTGACTTGGCTTGAAATAAAAGTACATATTTCACACATATTTTTAACCAACCCCAAAAGACAGCCTGACTTCGAACACGCTGAACAGGAAGCCATTTACTGTTGGAATGTTTGCTGAGCCCATCCAAAACACACACACTCCTAATACCCCTGGGCTATCTAAAAAGGGTTGGGGTGAAAAATATTTAATTTATATGTGCAATCCTGCTTCCTGTTTTATTTTTTTCCTCTTTGCCAATTCTGTTTTTCAAACTTTGTGAAAAACGATAGGAAACCCATTTCATTTTTCTCCCCACCCTTTATTGACCCAGCTGTACATTCTACCTCAATTTATAGCTCCTACCTGGCTTGAAGACCAAAGAAAGAGAGAAAGGTAAAGACGGATGTAAAACTCTCATGGTTACTGTGGTTAAAAAGGAATCCGGGTGGAGGAAAGCTTGCTGTGGTGTAGATATCAAGGGCAGGAGGGTGTGGAACAGGGGCTTGCCTTGGCTTTAAGAATGTGTGCATTCAATAGTACGCATTCAAAAAGAGCGAAAGGAAGGGTACGAAGAGGAGAGGAAAGAGAAAAAATTTTCTGAGTAGTAGGTGACTGGAGACACCTGAATCCTATTAAATTTCAAAGCAACAGTCCTGGTTATCAGGAAGAATTTTTAAATATTTCGGAGAAAAGAGTAGAAAGACCCAAATAATTAAGAATTATAATTCAAGCAAAATATTTTCCAAACCTTTATTTAACTCTATTGGAGTGCTTTTATACTTGGTTTAATGTTGAAGGTATGCTCTTTTAGAAAAAAAAAAATGAGTTCCAGATGGGTGTACTTTACTTAGTATACCCTGTTACCCTTATTATTATATTTTGATTTCAGGAACTGCTGAGTCAATGTGCAATAAAACATTTGAAAGAAAATCTGAAACCAAATGGAAATCCAGCAAGTTTGAAGTTCAGATTTCAAAATTCTTGAACTCAATTTGATTTTCCCAGAAAGCTAACCACACTCTATGGAAATCCTGTCATAGGAAGGGTTTTATAATTGAACAGTTTGTTTTAAATATTTCAGAAAAGGTGGGGAAATCTGTAAATACCTGAACTCACATAAGTACTTCAACACTGCCTCTTGAAGCTATGTTTCAATTTTAATCTCAGATCAGACTAACACTTTAAGTGGAACACCACCCGGGGAAATTCTACCTTTACAATGCTTTGCAATGCTATAACGTCCAGGTCACTGGTTTGCCTAAAACCTTTGCTTGAAGTTGATAAAGGCAAGGCAGCAAACCACTTCTAAATTGTTGTGAAAATATTCAACTGTTTATTAATACAGTTCCTATGTCTTTTGTTAAACCTGCTTTCAGAGTTTATAAGCAAGAAACATGATAACATCAATTTGTACTTTTGAGTTTGCAAAGGTCAGACTTTCTATGTAAGCTAAAAATACTGCGTGGCTATAGACGCACACTACAGTCGACCCCACAAAGTTCCATTTAAGACTATGTAGTGATTCTGATCCCTGTAACATATTTTCACCATGGCTTATTTTACGGAAGGTGATGTAGGAGTAGATTTCTGATATAATTTTCAAGGTAAACAAGAGTGGAATATCAGTTCGGCTGCACAGCCCTAGCTGAGTCTGCCATCTGCAATAATCATTAAGACTGCTGTTGCAAAATTACTAGGAGCAATTGTCACACACTATTAGATCTCCTGGAACTATGTACCAGTGCAATGTTGTATCTGTTCACTTGTGAATTGGGCCAACCTGTGGTGTGCTGGTAAACCAGCTCTTGAGGTGGGTGGAGTTCTATGATATAAATTCTCCCATCATTGTCAATTGCAAGGTACCAAGTTGATGATGTCACAGGTATAAGCTGGCTCTAGCGCATCACTGATGCCAATTTAACCCCCCAGAACCAATATAATGTGTCATAAGGGGATATCCTTCCCTCCTAAGTGTACTTTGGTTTCAGACACCTTCATACTCTACATCTGGTGACCAAAAAGCCAAAGAATCATGAAGCCTGAGGCATTGGGATCAACTTTGGGTAGGTAAGCTCTCAGCTCTATCTTGACAGTCCAGGCAACCTTCCTGACCTTTCTGATCCTTTTTGTCTCCTTCTGTGCCCTGCCTCTGGTACCCACTTGGCACTCTGTGGTGTCTCCCAGAGATGGCTGATTATGGAGCTTACTTCCTGTCTTCATTTCCACTAGACTCTTGCCTCTTAGAGTTAAAAATCTAACTCCAGTTTCCTTAACATTAAGCCAAACCACTTTCCACAATTAACGACTCAAACTGCACTTAACTCAGGGTTTGGCTACTGTAAAAGGCCCCCAAAATCATGCCCCAGGTCTTCTGCTCCAACAAGGTTGGACTTGCCTGAGTTGGAACGGCATTTTTGCCACACTCCCTGAATTTTTTTTTAAAGGTTGCAGTCTCTTTGTTGAGGTGGATGCATCTACAGGTGATCTTGTCTCTATTACTTCCTTCTGCTGAGCTTAGTCCCTTCAGGCTCCTCCCCATTTCCACATTTAGGTGTGGAAGCCATTCTTAATAGGCACTGAATATTCTTCTCAACCTAATATATTCACTTCCAGTTTTTTCAAATGTAAAGTTTGCTTTAAAGTAAAGAATTTACTCAAACCTTTCCATGTGTAATTATAATTTTAATATTTTTTAATTGGGTGACAAAAACTACCATAAGTAGGAGAATTTTAAATCTAATTTACATCTTTTGGATCGTAACAGCCCTTCAATCATTTGAAAAATAGTCTGTGTATGACTCAGGTAGATATGCATGTGATGCTTAGCATGGTACCTGTATATAGTAGTACAGAATGAGCATTAGCTATGATTATTGTTGTTGATGTTGTTCTTGCTCCAACATATTACCTCACAACCAGACTTCTCAATGATCTCCTTCCTCCAATGTTATCCCTCTACAAAGCACACAGCAGAAGGAGTAACCGCTTTCAAACCTGAATCTCATCAGGTCATAAAACACAAATTTAAGCTTTCCAATGCTTTCCCACCAAACCAAGAATTAAATACCAAATCTGTGGCCAAGCCTACAACACCCTTCATGATCTGGGTCCTGCCCAACTTCCCTGCTCCCTTTCTGATGCTCAGATCAAGCTTCCAGCCTTCAGAGGACCATTGCCTTTGCTGTCTGCCACATGGCATACTCTTCCTCTAGACACGGCTGTCTCTGTTTTAGTCACCAGATCTTGGTTTAAGTGATACCACTTCAGAGAGGCTTTCCCTGGCCACCCAATTTTAATAAGCCATCTAGTCACTCACTATCACATTACTTCATTTTAATCATCTATATAGCAATTTTATCCTTATCTGCTATTTCTATTGTTTATTCATTTATTGTCTATATTTCCCCACTAAAATATAGGCAGGGATCCTGTCTATCTTGTTAGCCATTATATTCTTATAACAGCTAATCTAAAAAACATCTACTTTATTCAGGCTTCAAACAATACAAGGGTATTGTCACAGATTCCTTGCAATGAACATTTGGCCTCATCCCATCTATGGCCTACTACATGAAATGATACTTCTGCAATCTAACAAATCATAATCCTCACCCAACTATTTGAAACTCAAGGCAATAGTATCTATATTCCAAATCTTGCCAGTTAGTTCCTATGACAGCGCTGACCAATTCCTGTGTCCCATAGCCATTTGATCTGCCTTCTCCCAGGCCCCTATCTTGACATCACCAGGAACTGCTGATTAAGTGCTTCATTATGTAACTGAGAAGGTATATACCATAAAACCCGGTTCTTTAAAATCTGGAATTTTAGCATGTTAAGTATCCACCTCACAGTAGATTGAGTCATCTCTAGTTGCTGCAGTAAAAAACGAATAGGATACGAGAGACACTGAAAGCTACTTCAGTAGCATAGCCTTTTGAGTAACGGAGGGTCTTCTAGGGAACCTTCAACCTAGTTGAGTTGGGATTAAACTCATGGAAGTTCTTGGGCAAACCATGCCTAGGCATTTCATAAGAAGTAGTTTTGCTGAAACTACTTTCACATAGCTGGCAAATTACTGTCCTCACTGTCTCTATATAATTAGTAGAGAAAACAAATTTTAAGAACAAAGAATATCATTCATAAACTGTGTTTCATAATAAATATGAATTATTCAACTGACAATTACTGTTGCAGACATACAGGCTGAGAATTTGGCAATAGTGACTGCCAAAGAGTGACAATAGAGACTGAGAATTTGGCAATAGTGACTAATCCAATATGGACTGGCAAGGAATAGAGATACAGAATGGAAACTAGAGTAAAATAGAAAAGAGATCCAAAAACATGAGTACATGGATACTTGGGCAATGTCTCTCTAAGTTTTACCAAAACATGAAGCTACCTGTATCTTTCCTCATTTATTGTTTGCAGGTGCTATACATATGGATTCACTAATATGACATGATGAATTGTTAGAGAACTAAATATAAGCCATTTCATAAGTGTGTTTAATTCTCAACTAGTTATTTTATTGTTGGATAAAGACTAAAGAGCACATCATTTGTAATTATTAAGAGAGGTATAACTTGAATCAAGTGGACACATTCCACATTTTTAGTCATTTATCCAGTGAAAGTAAAATAGTTTACAACCTCTATAGCAGGCTTCCTTAAAATGCTGTACCCCATTAGGAGGTGTTCCTCAAAAAGAAGGAAGACATGATGATGCTCATATGGGTTTGGGAATACTGGATTAAACAACGTTAAAACGTTTATATTCAGATGCTTCAATAAGCTCATGTGCAAGATATATCTCCAAGGGTATAGGATGCCACTTCAGACGATCATGGATTCCTTACTTCAAGAAACATCTATTAATATCTAAGAAACATTGTGCGGAAAACACTGCCACAGGAAATGGTGCCTAAAAAAGTCTTATACTTGCTGTAGCTCTATTAGAGAACAGAATGACAATAGGATTCTTAGTCTTTCACCTCTGGGAACTATAACAAACAGAATTACGAGGATCTAAAAAATCCCCTACCGACTTCTGCTCGTAGCTCAGCAGCTTGAACTTGGGCACACAACAAGACAAATACAGGCTCAAAGGATGCTGGAAGAGTGAGATTTAGATTTTCCAGCACACATTTTAGAGGCAGGTATAGGAAAAGTAGTTTGGGAACAGTTCTGGGTACTTCACAACTGTAGTTCATGACGCAAGAAATAGCAGACTGCACTAAAAGATATTAAAATGTGCTATATACAGTTACAATATCAAAATAATATGGTACAGGAGCAAAAATAAACATGCCAGAAATAGACGTAATGTATAGCTCAGTAATTACATTGAGTATATTGTAATATACTTAGAATATTATAGAGATGACTCTCTAAAACTATTAGGAAAGGAATGTTTACTCAATAAATAATTCTGTGAAAAATATTTAGCTATTTGGAGAATAATAACACTGATTCTTACCTTAAGTCATAGTCAATATAATTTAAGATAGGCTTAAGAGTTTTTTTGTGTGTTTTGTTTTGTTTTAAGGACTGTAAGAAAAGATGGGTATGGAGATCTTGTGAATTTTAGATTTACTGAGCATAAAAGCTAAGGCCAAAGGAAAAAAAATACAAAGATAAAAAGGTCAGTAAATTTGTCTTTAAAAAATAAAAACTATGGATCACAAAAAGCAACCCAAATAAAATGTAAAATCAGAAACTTGGGGGAAAAAGTTACCCAAAATATGACAGACAACAAGTTGAAATAGTAGTAGGTCAAGAATTTCTGCAAACAAATAGGTAAAAGAAAATGAATGGACAACTTACAGGAGAAAAGTGTATAATGAAAATATATATATTTTTAAAAAACTTCTAAAATAGTCAAAGAAATACACATTTAAATTAAGACATAATGTTGGTATAAAAGGTTTTAAATAAAACGTCTCAGTATCGTCATCAGTGTGCTGTAATTGACAAGCTCATAAGTTGGAAGTGAGAAGGTAAAGTCTTGCAATCTTTCTGGAATGCAATTTAGTCATATAGTCAATGCTTTCAGCTCTGTAATTATACTTCTAAGGAAATTATCCTAAGGAAATAATCAGATGAAAAAAAGACTCAGATCCCAGAATGCTCACCATGGCTTAATTTTTAATGACAAAAATGAGGAACAGCCCATCTAACATTATATTAATCATTATATTAATATTAATAATCCTACAATGATAATGGCTTACTTTATTATTATTTAATAATAAATGATAGCTTACTAATTAATAATTATTACTAATAATTTATAATGGCTTATTCTATTTATTAATATAATGATAATATTTTGTGGCAGGAATTGTTCTAAATGGTTTGATGAATAAGGATTAACCCATTTAATTCCTTACAACATCCCTATAAACTTTGTATGATTATTTTTATCTAATTTTTGAGGTGAGGAAACTAAGATACTGAGAGGTTAAGTAATGTGCCCAAAGGCACCTAGCTGGCAAGCAGCAGAGCTGGGATTCAAACCCAAGCAGTCTGACTCCACAATACATGGTCTTAACTCCTACACATATTACCTCACACATCTCTCCATAAAATGGAACATGAGATAGTCATTGAAACATTTTCCAACACTATTTAATTATGTGGGAACGTGCTTACATTCTAATTAGGGGGAAAATCATTATACAAAAATATACGTGTGTCATTATCTCAATTTTCCTAACAAGCAAAATACATGTGACTAGAAAGAGTTAGAAGGAGAAACATATATGCAAAGGTCAAAGTAATTATCCCTGCCTACTAAGGCAATTGTGAGCAATTTCATTCCTTTCTTTTATACTTTTCTGTGTTTATAACATTCTAAAGAAGATGCTACTTTTATCATCAGAGAATAACACAGTCATTTTTCTAAAAAAAAAAGAATAAAAAATGTTGGTACATAACTAGAATAAATTTTCATCCTCATGCCTTACTTGCTTTTCTAATTGCATTCTTAGGCTAGTATTGAATGGCCTTAACTATACTTACAGCAATGTGAGAGCTATAGCTATCTATGTCTTGCAACTTGCCACAGCTATAGAATTCCTTCCCCATTTACGTATCTGAAATACTGCTTTTAGCACATTCTTCATAGTAATGCTGAAGACATCCCCCAAGGGTGCCATACTGCCACTGCTGAAACAAAAAAACTCCAGAATTTTAAAATTTCCAACTCTACCAATTGAGAGAGAAAAAGATTGATGAAAATGATTCCTTCCCCTTCCTTCCTTCCTTCCTTCCTTCCTTCCTTCCTTCCTTCTTTCCTTCCTTCCTTCCTTCCTTCCTTCCTTCCTTCCTTCCTTTTTTTTTTTTTTGCAAGGACATTAAAACATTCCTGTCTGTAGCCACTGCTATACTTCTTTCAACCATAACCTATTGCCATGATAAAAAAGAAGAAAAAAAAAACAAAAACCCTTCTCAGTTTATTCCATGCAATTCAGACACAACTTGGGCTTCTAAACCAATTGAAAAATTTATTGTGTAAAACCTGCTTTTCTTTAAGCCCCAAACAACTAATGACAGAAGAAACACACACACACACACACACACACACATACACACACCCCACTTCCTTTTGGAGAAAAAATTGAAAACACTTTTACATATATTATCTCACTTTAGCCTCACAACATCCCTTTGAGGTAATAAAGATGCAAATCTTAGGCCACAGGAGACTTTCAAAATAAAGTTAAATTATGACTTACAAAAAAAAAAAAAAAAAAAACCCTGAAGTATTAAAGCTATTCGCATACCAGAGTTTCAAAGGCTAAAAGCTGACCGCGAGTAATAAAAAGCAATGCACAAGTAAACGAATGCAGGAATTATGGTTAGGCAGATTGCTATTTGGGGTCTGGCTAAAAGATCTGCAATAAAGCACTGGCAATGCTAGATTGATCCTCTCATCCTACCAGGAGGATTTTTTAAATACATCCTGAATACAAAGTATTTATTTTTTCTAGGAGCTCTTTTCGTCCTTGTCCTTGTCAAACCTCACTTCCCTTAAAATCCCTCCACCCCTGGATCGCTGGACAAGAGGTTTTAAATCCATCAACCAGCTAAACACAGGAATGGGTCTCTGGAGCCCTGACGTGACTGTACCACCAAAGGAGGGGTATCAGTGTCAGTAACTGAGTTAGTTCATGGCCTTCAGTTTGCCCAAAGCAAAACAGAAATAACAGTGCTAATTTTAACTTCACACCTGATTGGGAATACAGACAGTGGCTTAAAGTTTCTCTCCCCTCACATCTAAAAGAAAGAACTAGCTAGGCAAATCAATTAGGGAAATATGACAAGAAAGAATTTCATTCCAATCAAGCACAGATCTAATCCGACCACTTCCTCCCCCCCCCCCAAATTTCAGTGTTTTCCCTATTTCATGGGGAATAAAATCCAAACCACCTGACCTGTCCTGAAACCTCCCCAATCTGACCTCTTGCTTCTTTTCCAACTCAGTCTACTTACCCTAACTACACACAAAGCACACAATTCCCAGAGTGCATCCTGCCTCTGAGACTTTGCTCATCGTGCCTTCTCCCAGGTATGTCCTTCCCTACACTTCCACAGACTGAATTTAACAAAAGTAATTGTGATCATTAATTGAGCTTCTACTTTGTGCCAAGCAGGGTTCCAAGTGCTTAACATCTATCACCTCATGGGAACCTTACAACAACCCTGCATTGTTCCTCATTGTTATTCCTATCACAAATGAGAAAAACAAAGCATGTAGATGCTGCAAATCTTGCCTTTAAGAGCCAAACGATTTTTTGTTTTGTTTTAGATTACACTCATTCATGCACTCTTGTCATCTGCGATTTGTTGTTTGTGCCTGTCGTAGGCCATTATCAAGACCTGCCTAGTATAACAGCTACTTATTCAGTGGGCCCCTTAGGATAGAGAAGGGTGTCTCTCTACGTGAGGTCCGGGCACTTTTGGGGTCCCTGAGATGCCCTTCTGGGGTTCTGTGAGGTCAAAACTATTTTCGTAATACTTCTAGGACCTTATTTGCCTCCATGGTGTGCAATATCTTGCACATACACACACACACATACACACACACACACACACACACACACACCCGATTGCAGAAGCAGATGTAATAATACTGCTGTCTTCTCTTAAACCAAGCATTAAAGCATTTTTAGAATGTAAAACAATGCCACTTTTCTCACTAATTTTTTTTTGTTTTGGAAAACAGTTATTCTATAAAATATTTGTTTACATGTAATGTTTATTATTTTTAAGTAAATCACACATACAAATTAAGTTTTTTTCAAACATAATTTCTAATATGGGAAATATAGCTAAGTATAACCGACATAAACAAAATCTCACAAATCCTCAGTTTTATATTTTCACAGGCTTCTGACTTCCACTAAAATATTTCCATTGACAGTCGCAGATTGCCTTTCCTTAACATCGCTGAAAACAGCATTTTTCATCCAATGTTTTCAATAAAGTGTGCTGTCTATAAAACTCTGTAACAAAGCTGAAGTGACCAAGTTGACATAGTAGCAAAATGGCGCCCCCGACACCAGTTTCCCATTCAAGTTGGTGCCTGAGCAAAGTTACAGATTAGTACAGATCATGAACCTTAAATCAAAGAAACTTGCATGTCCTTGCTTCTCTTGCTGGTACAGAGAACACGGCAATCATTCTTCCTCTTTTTTGTATCCTCACATGGTGCTTAGTACTGAACCTTATAAATAATAAGCACCAAATGAAGGTTTATTCAGTAGGTTTATTAAATAGGAAGACAAATTATCCGAATGTCCACAAAGTAGTTTTAAAATATACATTTCTAATAAACAATTAGCATGCTAATTACAATTTTCATTTCTTCTCAAACAGTTCCACCATTCATGTGTTACAGTTATGAGTTTAAAAGTAATACAATTCTACTTCACTTAAAAATCCTATAATTCAGACTTCATGATAATTATATACTGGACTTGTCCAAAACAGGAATAATCAATAAATTATACTGAAATATACTAAAAATTAACTAAAAAGTACTATAAAGTTGCTATTATACCAAACCCTGCAATATCCTTAAATGGGCAAAATTATTCTTTTGGAGTATATGAAGAAACAGCGGGTGTTCCAAACTTGAGAAACAGTTGAGATAAATATTAAAAATTAGGATGTTTATCTGAACCTTCTCAGTTGTCTAAATTGGTCTGGAAGTGTCCTAAAATTCTTCCTTCTGATCCAGCCAGTATTCCCATGAGAACAGCTCAGCTAATTGAGTTGGTTCTTCTTAGTCTGATACCAAAGAATAAAACTCAATGGGATGCTAGGAAAAAGGGAAGGAAGATCCTAATAATACAATAAAAATCCTGAACTTGACCCATTTTAAATGTACTTACTTTCACCAATAAACATGCTCATCTTGGTTATTATCAAGAAACGTGGAACTAAGACTGTTTTCCTATGGGAAGATTTACGTGAACCAATTAAAGGGATACACAGAGAACTAATAATCAAATGCAGATCTCACTGGGCAACCCCATTACTTTGATTATTGTGTTATTTCTTATGTTGAAGGGCAAGGTGTTATTTTGGTTTTGTTTGTTTTTTTAATTTAAAACATTTTAGATGTAATTCCTGCTTCTCCTTGAGGTATGAATTTGCCTTAAGTTCCAGTTTACATCCCACTTCCTTCCCGAAATTTTGAGTGACTGCCCTTCTCTTATACTCACATGACCTCTTCATTCTCAAAGGCCAGGAGGGTCTTTTATGCTCGTCCAATATAACCTCCTCATTTTACAGTGAGGACACTAAGGTCATCGTGGTGACTTGCCCAAGGTTTCACAACTTAACACAAACAGAGCCCAAACCAGACTCAAGGTCCTGAATTCTAGGCAAGTTACCATCAAAACCACAACACTGCCACTTAATTTTCTTCTCTCCTGTTTTATTATTAAGTTTCATGAATATGCATTTTGTTTCTCCTCAAAAATGTTAATTTCTTCAAGAACAAGGACCATAGCCTCCATTTAGCATAGCCTTGAGCTCATGGTTGATCCTAATAAATACCTACCAGTTTATAGTAGATCAGAAAGTTTTTCTGATCTACTATAAACTGGTAGATATTACTTTTTAGGAGGCCAATGCCTTATCCATTAGGCCACCGGGGCCGACAGATATTACTTTTTAAAAGGCATTTTTAAATAGAGAGAGCAAGCTCTTAAACATGGTATAGCCTGGCAATGACTAGTAAATAAACTAAAAGCCAAGGAAGTATAGCGAACACAGCACACTATTTTGCATAATGTTAAATTTGAATTTTTGTATTTCTTTGCTCTTTTGACTAGAGTCAAAATCTAATGCCTCATCATTATTTCCCTAAACTCCTTTTTCCCTTAAGCCTTAATAAAAATGAATTTCTAGAAATAAACTTTCCGACAATTATATTTGGAACTAAGGGAAATCTGGTACCTTACATTCAGGTAAAAAAACATACTGTTATCTAATCATAATTCTAGGTTATAGATATTAGGGATATTTTCCATAATATTTATTTGGACCAGAGAAAATTCTTAGAGATATTCATTGATTTATTTAGATCCAAGTCCAGCCCCTTCATTTTACTGACAATACCTGCTAAATGTATGAATCATGGCTTAAGTCCCAGTTCTAAACACAATGCTAATATAAAACTGCTGCCTAAGTCTCATCATACCTTAGCATCAACATATGAGGGATAATTATTTTTTATATCTGTTAAGTCTCCTGCTATATGATAGGTGAGAGTAGCCAAACCAGAACTTGCACTAATCATCTCTAGGATCAACATATTAGAGTAGTTTGCATGCAGTCAATCATAGCAGGGCTGTGAACTGCAACATCTCTAAGGAAATCGGTCACAAAAAGAGAGTTCCCCTTTACAGGGTATGGAAACAAACCAGGCGCTTTCACGGTCAATGACAATACTGCTCCCAACTACAGGGCAACATGATGTCCCTCGATACTCCTACAGCTGGAAGGTCAATGTTCTGGCCCAAGATTCCGGACCTCACTTTGAGGGGAGTCTTTTTCCAGGATCCTGTCCCCATGGTGGCCTGGGAAGCTACTACCAGAGAGAGACCAAGAGCACCTGCATCTATGAGGCAACTCATGAATCACTGCAGGTCTCTACCTAGATATCATTGCCTTTAACCCCTACCTGAAAGGAAGCTCTAGTCTTGATAAAACAAATGAATTACTATTAGGTAAATTTTTTATGTTGAATAATCCTATAATAAATATAAGTAATTCTGGTCCAGTTTTACTCATTATATGGAAACTAGTAAAATAAATATAGTGTGGTTAATGGTAAATCAGAGGTTCCTATAGCTCTGAAAAGAACCAAGGCATTTCAACCTGACTTGTCCAGTGTCACATGCATAGCAGAGTACACACTAAAACCCAGACTATTTGCTTCTGATTTGCTTCCCAGTCACTTTCTACTCCATCACATTGCATCCTATAAAAATATTTCTCACTGCTAACACCAAATTACCTAAATTACAAACATATAATTTTTATTGCAATTCAGTTAAGTGAAAATATTATCTATAAGGCAAAGATTTCAGGCTTTTCCATGATTTATTTTTATTATGATATTAGATATTATTTATCCTATCATGTAAGGATCCTTCCACCAAAATATGAAAACTAAGTGAAGTTATAAAATTATTTTTGACAGATCAAATCAGGGCTTCAGTAGTGAAAAGTAGTGAGCTAAAATGATGAAAAATATTAATACTATCTTTCCCATAAAAACCATACTTCCTTGATTTTTAGTTAGTGCCTTGAAATCAGAATGTGTCTTAAAATCAATGTGTGCGCTGTGACAAACAAAAAGATATTTAAATCAATGACAGATCTTACAATCAAAGTAAACATGATAATTTGCTAAACCCATAAATTTCAGCCTAACCATAATACAAATATCTGAGATCCTGGAAGAGTCCATGAAACAGATTTTCTTTTTTTAATTCTATAGCTGCAGATGCAGAGTTTAAATTTCTCGTTTCTCTTTTTATTGGCCATTATTCACCCAGGCAATGTCCTCCCTAGTCAATGAAGAAAGTAGAGGTAATCAATGTCAAATATGTCTCACATGTTTTCTCCACCAAAATTTTTAGAGATATTCATTTTAGAGATATTTCCCCCCTAGTCGTAATTCTAATGTTGATTTATAGACGTCCCTTAGGATCCCACTGAACAGAGCCTATTAATTTTACTTGTCAGCACACTCTGACCTCATCCCGTCTTGGAGTTCAAAGCCAGCCTGGCCTCTAGTCATACTCAGAAACTGCTTGATACTAATGATGGTGTTCAAAGCCAAAGTCAGCAAGGCAATCTGTAAACCCCCAATGCTGAGAAAGAAGAGGCCACTCATTTTTTCAAGCAAAAGAGATTTCTCAAGTCGCCACCATCATAGCATTGGGAGCTTTATAGATTGTCTTTTCTGGGGGATGGAACAATACCACAATATTTACACATGTAGTGGAGTAGAATGTGTGCTCCTGAAGCCATCCGTCTGTCTTCTTCTAGTCTACTTGTTTTAACCTTTAACATAGACCTTACTGTCTAGTCCTTGTGTATATACTCTAATTGATCTTAAATTATCTACCTCCTTTGGGGACACTGCATGTAAAATAACATTTATGAAATATTAAAGATCACTCTGTTTTGTTGGTTCTGCCAAAGTAGTTTCTTGGCAAGTTGGGTTTGACCGTCATTTCTAAATGTCACCTCCCTGGAAGCTGCAGCAAATGATAACAAAAAAAGGAAAAACCACCCATCCAGCCACATACCGTTCCCCTCACTAAAATAGTCCCAGTGCTTTACAACCCATCCCGACCTCTGCTTTCCACAAATTCTCCCTACACCAGGGGGAGTGCCCTGACATCTCTAGTTTTGATCTTTTCCTCATCTCTTTCTGGAATAAATATGACAAGTCTAATCATGGCACAAAATGAAGAAATGGAAAAATAAATGTAGCTCAGATAAATTATTTCTTGATTCTTCCCTTCCCACCACGATGCCCCTTCTCCAGTGACACCATCTGGTCTACCAGGCTGTGCCCCAGGCCAGTCCTTTCTCTGTCAGTCTGCTTCTGCTCCTGAAATGAAAAGTCAGGCACTCCAAGTATACTTTTCCATTCTAATAGTTTATGCACCCAAAACGTTATACAATTTTATCTCCCCTTCAGGATCTAAATAACAAAAAACAACCAAAACAGAGAAGAGAACACAGGAAAAGCTTTTCTATGAACTTTGTAGTGCACATTAAGCAAAAATCTAAACAAAAACAAAAAACGTAGAACTCTAAATGGGGCTGAGGAAGTACCAATATAAAAACCTTGTCATACACACGGGCACACACACAGTGTCTGAACTATTGTGATAGGTCCTACAATTCTATTAGAATACTTCATTTTAGGAGCATGATACATTTGAAAGGCCCTTCTAGGTGAGCTTGAGAACATAAACAAAAACTCAGTTTTAACTAAGTGGCAGTTTTACCCAGTGGTTGGATATATTATGCTCCCAAGCAACTTCAGGGTTTCTATTTGCTATCAGTGTAACCTTAGAAGAGTCATTTACTCTTCTCATGCCTCAATTTTAATAATGAGTGAAAGATGCTTCCTACTTAATATAGTTATTTAAAAAGAACAATTTAATTAATACACATTAAACACTTAGGGCTATATCTGGCACATGGTAAGTATGTAACAAATATTATTTTATATATATATTTACACAGGTTGCAAATTTCCATGCATTCTTATGAACTAGGATCTGTATACAAGTTGGGGACCCCTGTAGACTCCTTTGATGGGAAATTTTAGGAATATGTTAAATTTGTTTTGATTAAAATGATAGATTGTTCTCTTTATGCACAGCTAATAAATAGTAGGAAAGTTTTATTTTAAAAGCTCGGATTTTAATTTGACTCATCCTTGGGGGCCAAAGCATGAAAACAACTTTCAAAGGGAAAATATGTAGCATTTCCCTCTGAAAATATTACAAAAGGAACAATTAACTCCTGTGGATGACTTAAATATTCACCCGCTTAGAGACAGACAAGTAGACAAGTGGATGTCATGAGGTTCCTTTACGCCCTATTTTTCCTTTTTTATACAGGCATTCGTGATCAGGCTCTTAACAGGGGTCTCTATAGCTTTCCCTGTTTGAGGTCTCATTAAGGCTTGACTTCAGTTCGCCTTCCCTCTACCTAAGATGATTTTTCAGGAAATGGATAGCATTTCAATATCGGAAATGACTGATGGTTTTTAGGGCCTTTTGTGGTTAATACAATCTAGCTGTGGTGGGCCAGGCCCAGGCCTCCTGTAGCTAGATGATACAGTGAGAAGGAGCAAGTATGTTAACTGGTATACAGCAAGAAGTCCCTTATATGGCAACAGATTCTAAGAGTGCAGATGGGTTCCTCTCCCAGCCTGTTGGTACAAAAGGTAGTCTGCATTAACCTTATTCAAAGAGGTTAATGAAAAGGGGACAGTTTCATTGGCCTTGTGACCTAGTGGGTCCCTGTCAAGGCTGCTTGGACCCCTCCACTGACCCTCTGCTATGTCACATCAGGGAGCATCAAAGAGCCAGTCTATTCACCTGTTTCCTTCTCTATTAAAGATCCAATACACTGCTGAGTTTGATAGTAAACCAGAGGGAAAGAACTCGAACAAGTAGTTTCTTCCAGTGCAGACAGACTCTGTTAGCGTGTCTGAGCCACTTACCATTTGGTGTTAAGAATTGGTTTGACATTGTGCCAATCCAACCAGATATTTCATTACAGTCTGTTTCGTATTAGAAAGTAACATATATGTCAGTCCCTGTCTTCCCCTTCATGCCATTTCAATAACACCTGAATAATAAATATTAACAAGATAATACCTAGTAAAAGCACGCTATTATGCTTCTACAACTCAGGCTCCTATTGTAATGTTTAGAAACACTTCTCCAATAACACCAAAATTAAGCAAATGCAAACTCAGTTTTCAGAAAGTATTCTCTTTTAGTTTGAGAACCTCTCTAATTCTAAAGCTATGTTCCCCATCCATGGAAAAAGTCTCCCCTCTCCCCAGCCCTAACATATCATGTATTAAGCAGTAACAAAGTATTAATTTCTAAAAAGGATATAATATCCCAGTATTACCTACTGGGTTCACAATCTACACTGCAGCTGGCTGCAGGAGCTAGAAGCTGTCACCTGAGATTTTTTCCCACTTGGAGGTGGTCCAATGAAAAACTCCTTTCCATCAAGATTGTTAGTCCAAGCCAGCAATACCTCCTTGAGAACACTTGTTCAGGTGACATTTTACCATTCCAATGATAGCATGAAGGGGATATAACACAGAAAAAAATCAATCCTAAAAATGCCACACATTCTAAGAGAATCAGAGTGCCTGCCTATTCAGCAGGCAACCATCAGAGCCTGTGATAGCCCAGAGCCTGTCCCTTTTGTCATGCCTTGGACCACGAGTTGCCTATGTCCCTGGAATTAACCTATGAAAGGGGCATTACACTAACAATTCACAGGACAGAGCTGAATTAAATCTCTATTGAGATCCAAGTGGAAAATTCTGAGTCCCCCCTCCCCCCCAGCTCTTTCCTCCTTTTTACCTCGCCAGAAGAATAGCAAAAAGTGCTTTTCTTGGTATTATTTCATGTTGCCTCTCTGCTCTTCTCCCCCCCACCCCCACCAAGTCTAAAACACTAGGGATCTCTAGCCTCAAGGGTGCCAGTCTGTTACCTTAGAGACTGTTTCTTTACAAGGCAATGGAGTGGCAGAGGGCATGCCTTTGCTGCTTACCTTGGCAACCGTGACTTGCTGAATGCTGCTCTCATGAATGCGAGTCATTCACTGCCATCTGGAAATGCCCACAGGTACAAACATTTTTTCATGAAAGAACCAGGGAATACACAGTGCATCAATAAATCTCCTGAATGACAAACAAAGCCTACCCATATGTTGGTTCAGCTAGATCACATGAAAATTGACATAAGTCTCTAATGGCATTTCTTCCGGACAAGGTCAAATTCAATGTTCAGCTTATACATCCTTCAGCCTTATCAGGCAAACAGCATGAGTCAGATTGGGGGATGAGGCATGAAGAAGGAGGGAGAAAGAGGCTGTCACTGCGAAGTGGAAGTCCGCTAAGTTTGACCCAAGAATAAATATACTACCTTAAAGAGTCTGGGAGGGGCTATTCATTTCTTACCAGCATTTCTCTAGGTGGAAACCCCAGAGTGGGGATGTTTTCCCTTGGCTTGGTGAAATAAGACTGACACTTACCCTATTCAAAGGCATTTTTATGTTCTTCATAGATAAACATTACGGATGAAATTCTTAACATATTTATAAGAACAGAGACTTTGTACTTGATTGGGGGGTGAGGGAAGAGGAGGTAACAAGGGCTCCATTATGTTTTCCTGTAAACAAAGTCACTATGAGACTTGGAATTCAGTCATATCTAGCTTTAAACTTAATTCTTCCATGTGTCTTCTTTTTTTTTTTTATTGGGGCATTGTTACATTCGGTTTGAAACTTTTTAATTGTTTATTAGTTTCTCATATATGATATAGCTTATAGATCTATCTCATGCTCATTCATACACATACACCAACAGGAATAAAAAATATATAATTCTAGCCACACTCAAGCTTATGTAACCAAAATAAAACAAGACTTCCCGTAGAAAGAGATGAGGAGAGAGAATCATAGGCAAAGAACAGATGGCAATATTCCTAATATGACAAAAACAGGCAACATGAAGAAAGGGCAAAGAACTGTGGGCAAGGGACAAGCAGATGTCAGAGTTTTCTTAATTTGGTCACTTGTGAAAAAGCAACATCGAAAAATCTTTATGGACTGATTAAAGAACCAGAGAGTTAGCCACGTAAATTTCTACAAAAGTTACATCACTCCTAATACCCCTGCCACAACCACTGATTAATCTGGTCTGGTCTGAAACATGACTTGGGATGGAACTGGGAAGTCTGTAACAAAATATCCTCTTGCCATAACAAGAGGTGATATGTATTCCTTCCTTGGTGATAAAGCTTTCCAGTTCAGTAAGAATCTTTGTTTACCAGACATAAAAAAATGTTGATTTTCAAGTTGTTGAATTGACCTTCGCCTTTTTCTCTCCCTTCCCCCTCCGCCTTTTGCCTGTAAAAGTTCAGGATGTCTCCAACAGTAACTGTTACATTCTGTCTAGCAAGCCTGGACTGTGGACAGTGATCTAACCTCCTGGAAAAAACATGGAGTTCACCCAAAAACTGAGAGAGACATTCTCTCGCCCCAGCCGCCAGCTCATAGGTTTCAAAGCTCTGGGACAGACCTCATGAACAGTTTGAGGCTCTAGCATGTAAGCTGGCAGTGCCAACTCAAACACAGAAAGCACTTCAGCAGGTATAAACAGCAACCACACACCAGGCCAGGCCCCAGAAGGCAGGCCCTGAGGGGGTAAAAAGCAGGCCGTGGGCCCCTGCCTGCGTCACTCTCCTTCAGGGCTCTCCTGTGTCTGGGGATACGTGGAAAAAGAGAAACTTACAATTGGACTGCAAGTTGAGGAAATCAGAAGTCTCATATAAAGTAAATACAGAAATATCTTTCCTCTTGGCAAGAGAAAGGTCTTGCTTGTTGATACACACACACACACACACACACACACACACACACCACACTACACACACACACAACACAATACACACACACACTACACACACACACACACACACATACTCAGTCACAATATCTTTGCAGCAGTAAGTCACTTATAATCATTTTGATTTGCTTTAGAGCAGCAAAATTGGCCTTTGATAGGATATCTAAAAAATAAAGCCATTTCTTTTTTCTTTGGGGATTTTGCTTACTTGCCTTAGTGTATTCTCTCAGCATTCACACTTCAAGGGCCCGCCACACTCTTTTAAAACATACTTGACTTTCAATATATTAACCCCTGTTGCTGAGGTTAATATATTGTCAGGCCTTTGACTTAGTGATTCCAAATCAGTATGTATGATGGAGCCAGGATTCCCACCTGGTTAGTCTAAGATCTGAGGTCTTTCAAATACATTATGCTCAATCCTTTACCCCAGACCTTGATATGCCCACATATACCATGCCTGTGTTACAACATATAATTGCATACGTATACAGGATAAGAATTATCAGCCACCAAGAAAAATTACCACATTGAGGATAAAACATTAAAGGCATTTCCATTAAAGACAGGAAAAAGATATAGACATATATCATCAACATGGTTGTTCAACATTATGCAGGGGATTCTGGCTAATGCAAAAAGGCAACAATAAAAGAAGTATTGCAAAGAAAGAAACAAGTCACTTTTGCAGACATAATTATAAATCATGAAAATCAAATTAAAAATTCATTTCACTAAGCTATTCATGTTAAAGATAAATATTTTTAACAGTTAACATTTTCTTTTTATACCAAAACTAACTGCTTACTTGAATAACTGAAAAAATTTTCATTCACATTAGCAAAACTAATTTAAATGACTACAAATAAGCTTATCAGGAATGGGGTAAATTATATGTTTAAAAAAAGGATTATAAAATATTAATGAATCACACACAAAAAGACCTAAATAAATGGAGATATTAAGTTCCTGCACAAAAGATCTCACTACTATAAAGATATAAGTTGTCTCCAAATCAATCTATAAATGCAATGCATTCGCAATAAGATGGTAAATGACAATTGACAAGTTGATTGTGAATTCATGTAAAATTAAAATACATGAGAAAAGTGCTCATTGTTTTTTAAAAGAAAAAACATTATTTTTAAAATCCACAGTAAATAAAATAATGGGACGTTAACCCAGAAGTAGCCAAGTAGATCAGAACAGAATATGTACAAATAGAGCCATGGATAAAAGATAACTTGTTATATAATACAGAGGACATTTCAATCCAATGAGGAAAGGATGGAATTAGCTACATAATACAAATGGGGAAAAAGGAAGTAAGTTGTATAGTAGCCTCAATACATGCACAATAAATAAATTTTGGATGTCAAAGAATTTTATGTAAAATTTTAAAAATATAAAATTAGTATAAAAATTTAAATGTAAATTAGTACTGACTTTCTCAAGGATAATTTGATAATAGTTTCAAAATTCCAATGTGCATATCCTCAACCCAGCAATCTGTTTTTGGTAGCTTCTTAGAGAAATGTGAACAAAAAAAAAAAAAAAAAAGAATCTTTCAAGACATTAATGACAATTTTGTTGTAATATTGAAAAACGGCAATAGCCTAAAGGTCCATGCACAGGAAAATCATTAGATAACTAAAGTATACCTATACAATGGAATCCGCTATAGCAAATAAAAATGAGGGGATATATCTGTATGGACATGGATAGACCTTAAAATAGAGACATTAAAGGAAAAATACATGCCACAAATCATTCAAGTTTTTTAAAAATAAGAATGAATTAAATGAGTAGTATAAAGAAGGCTATACATCTGTGAAATAATAGAAAAATATATATATATTGGTCTATGCCACTGGTTCCTGACACATAGCTTCTAAATTCCTTGGAATTTCCTAGGTGAAAGGAGTCTCTTTTGTTCTAATGAGGCAACTCGTGGCAGATGCCGGATAGCTTCAGGATGGGGGACAGTCACCAAACAGACCAAAGCATGATTAGAAGCTGGCTACTTTCAACCCCACATCACCCCCATCCTCCAGAAGGAGAGAGTGCTGGCGTTTGAGTTAATGGTTGACTATGCTATATGATAAAGCCTTCATAAAAATCCCACAAGTACAGGTTTCAGAGAGCCTCCAGGATAACGAACACATCCACAAGTAAAGTGGCACATCCCACCCTATGGGGACGGAAACTCCTATACTTGGGACTCTTCTGGACCTCACCTTAAGTATCTCTTCATCTGGATGTTCATTTGTATCCTTTACTATATCCTTTTTAATAAAACAGTAAACATAAGTAAATGTTTCTCTGAGTTGTCAGCCATTTTAGCAAATTATTGAACCCAAAGAGAGAGTCATGGGAATTCCAATTTATAGTTGGTCAGTCGGAAGCACTGGTGAGAACCTGGACTTGCAACTGGAGTCTGAAGCAGAGAAAGAGAGTCTTGTGAGACTTAGCCTGTGGGATGTGCACTAACTCTGGTTAGTGTCAGAATTAAACTGAATTGTAGGACACCCAACTGGTGTCACAGAATTGCTTTGTGTGAGAAAACCCCCACACATCTGGTGGTGAATAAATATTCAGTGAATAGAGAAGAAAACTGAGTTTTTTCTAGACAACATCAAATTGGGAAAAGAACTAGAACATTTGGAAAGAGGAGCCAACATTACTCTTATTTGGTTCTTTTACAAAAGGTTTAATGTGAATTTTCCCAAAATGAAAGGTCAAAGCAATACCAAACAAATCCCACTTGTTTTCTTTTTAGAACTTGACAATTGATCATCTGGAAAAAAAAAATCTGAAAATGCAGTTAAATACATTTTTGTAAAAGAGTAATAAGCGAAAACTTGTTATAAGACCTCCAAAATATACTAAATTAGAATAATTAAGACAGTGTAGTATTGGTTCAGAAAAAAAGGCTGGTAGGTCAAAGAGATAGAATAGGTATTCTGGAAATAGACCCAGGCATATTAGTTGGGACCTTTTGCATTTCAAGTTGCACTCTAAGTCTAACCTGCTTGAGCAAAACCCAAGAAAACAAAACAAAAAAATGCATCAAGGAAACAAACAAACAAAAACAATCTATATACACCCATGATCACAGCAGCATTATTTACAATAGCCAAGAGATGGAAGCAACTCAAGTGTTCACCAACAGATAAATGAATAAATAAAATATGATACATACATACAATGAAGTATTACTTGGTCTTAAAAAGGAAGGAAATTCTGACACGTTATAACATAGATGAACTCTTAAAACAATAAGCTAAGTGAAGTAAGCCAGACAGAAAAAGGCGAATATGATATGATTCCACTTACATGAGGTAGCTAAAATACACACAGAAAGTAGAATGGTAGTTACGATAGACTAGGGGGAAAGGGAAATCGGAATTATTGTTCAGTGGGTATGGAGTTTCGGTTTAGGAAAATGAAAAAAGTTCTGGAGATGGAGAGTGGTGATGGTTGCACAACAATGTGAATATATTTAATGCCACTGAGCTATACACTTAAAAATGATTAAAACAGGAAATTTTATATGTATATTTTACCATAATAAAGAGAATCCATAGGAAAAATAGAGATGCATCTGGGATTGCTGAATAACCAGAATCAAGAAATCCAACATAGTCAGGTCTCTCTTTTTGTGTTTTTCATTGCCATTTCTCTGCATATTGGTTTTATTTATCTTTACTACAAAAATACATTTTCCCACATGTTGGAAAGCACAGGTGTCAAGGAGCTCCTCTGTTTTATAATCAGAGCTTCAAATTCTCTCTGATTCCAAGCCCAAAACTCCCAGGGAAGAAACTCATTGACAACTCTAATCAGGTACCCACACCTGAACCAATTACATATGGCTTAAAAGATGCAGTCCCAGTGAACTATATTTGTAATGATACTCCAAAGCAAGATAAAACGATCAAAATATACAGATGCTCCTGGTAACATAGGCTCAAAATATGTAAAGCTAAAACTTAATAGAGATAAAAGGAGAAATAGGCAAATCCACAATAATATAATAGATATAGACTGTAACCACAGAATGAGCAATTTAGAAGGTCAATATAACACTCTATCCAACAACTGCCAAGATACATACAGGGTGTACCAAAAAAATGTATACACATGACTTGTATTCATCTTTTGTTGTAGGTATATATTGAGTACTACAATTTTAATACAGTTTTTTTCCTTTCTTAAAATGTGTATACATTTTCTTGGCACCTTCTGTATATTCCCTTCAACTGCAAGTAGAACATTCTCCAAACTTTCCCATATTCTCAGCCATAGGGCAAGTCTCAAAAAGTTTCAAAGGAATTACATTATATATCATATCATGTTTACTAACCATAATAAATAAATATATATACGTATTTGCTAGGAGAGTAGAACTTATATGTTCTCACCAAAAAAAGAAAATAATAATAATAATATGTGAAATGATGGATGTGTTCATTAGATTGGGGGCAATTCTTTCACAATGTATATACATACATCAAATCATCACAATGGACACTTTAAATATCTTACAATTTTGTCAATTATACCTGAATAAACCGAAATTTTAAAAATGCATTAAATGTCTTAAATATTTAGTATAAAAATATAAATAACGTTGAATATATAAAAATAAATAGAATGAAATATATCCAATTACTTCTACACTTGAGAGAACTAAATAAACAGAGGGTTATACCATGCTATGGATTAGAGAACTCACCCGGTAAAACGTTGTCCCAAAGTTAATGCCCGGTAAAACGTTGTCCCAAAGTTAATGCACAGGTTCAATGCAATCTCAATCAAAATCCATGAAGTCTATTGTGGAAATTGCTAAATTTATTTTAAACTGCATGTGGAAACACAAAGTTATGAGGGATTGCAAAGACAACCTTGTAGAAGGAAAAACTAGAGGAGGACCTGCACTATTTGTTATCAAGCATGTGATTTTGACAAAAGGGTACACAAATCAACCAATAAAACAGGATAGCCCAGAAAAGCAGACATATATGGTCATCTGATTTACAACAATGATGCCACTGCAGCACTTTTCAATAAACGGCGCAGTCAATTGGCTATCTATATAGGGGAAATATGAGCAGTGACTGCTTTTCTACACCACGTAAAATCAATTTATGATGGATTATAGATCGCATAGAAAGGTGAAACAAAAAGCTTCCAGTAAAAATATAGACATTGACTCATGCCCAAGATTTCTTAAGCAAAACCCAAAAGGCACTCATTTTAAGAAAAAGGTTGAAAAAGCAGACTTCATTAAAATTAAGAACTTGTATATTTAAAGACATGATTAAGATAAAAATATCTCTAATTTTATACATTAAGAATATATATGTGTATGTATGTGTACATATATATACATATATGTGTGTATATATACATATATAGGTACATTAATATAATATAGTATATAAAGGGATACATACCCAGCAAAATAAAAGATCTACTACTAAAATAAATAAGAAAAGTACAAGCCAATTTTTAAAATGGGCAAAAGACTTGAAGAGGTACTTCATGAAAGAGGACATCCAAATGACTAATAATCATGTGAAAAGGTACTAAACTTCAATCTTTATCAGAAAAATGCAAAACCATACTGATATACCACTACACACCTCAGAGTGACCAATTTAAAATAATACCAAGAAATTGGCCAGTATGTACAACTTGTACTAGCTTTCATTGCTGTCATTTTAATAAAATGGCACAATTTGAAAAACTTTTAAAGCTGAATGACACCTACCCTATGAACTAGCTATTCCTCTCTGAGGTAAAAGTCCAACAGAAACATGTGTGTATACAGTTTATGTGTTTGACCGTTTCATGTGTCTGTTACAAAGAACACGATTATGATTCTTCTACATGCCTTTTGGTGTATGTATGTGTAAATCATCCGTCAATGGTTCAATGAATAATCATACAATATAATCCTAGAATAAAACACCACACAGATAAATGAACTATTGATATCTGCAACATGGATGGTCATAATCATCTGAGACAAACATAATGTCGAGTGAAAGAAGCCAGACATAAAAAAGCACAAAACTAATCTATGGTGATAGAAGCAGGAGAGTGCATAAATTTGGGACGGGAAGAGTACATAATGACTGGGTGGGGACTCAATGGAAGCTTCTAGAATGGAAATGTACTGTCTTGATCTGGGTGTTGGTTACACATATGGGTTCACTTTGCTGAGTCAATACTTAGGACGTGCATGTACTTATCTATATGTACGTTACACTTCTACTGAAAAATTTAAATAGTGTGGGTAAACAAATATTCTTTATTCACTGATGAAGGGAGTATAACTTGGTAGAACCTTCTTCAGAGGGCAATTTGGAAACATTCAACAACTGAATAATTTAATTTCTAGGATTTTGTGATAAGGACATATTCAGTAATAATAAAGAGAATAATAAATAATAACTTTTTGAAGCACTTATGAGTCATGTAGTCTTTTAGACTCTTTAAATGTTTAGTGTATTTATTTGGAATTAATAAATACACTAATTACTAACTAATGATATTATCCCAGAGGTGTGATATTACAGAGGTGTGAATAGCAGCATTACTTGTAATAGTAACAAGTAGAAACATAAACTATACCAATGATGAAATAAATATTAGCTCATTCATACAATAAAATGAATGAGGTAAATATATGCAGAAATAGGTTCATAATTTATTAACAAAATAAACACAGAGGCTAAAATAATTACTTTAGAGCTCATTTTGTTTTAAAAACTAAAAATAAATACATACAAACACGTGTGCACACACACAGAGAGAAATAAATCTGGAAGAGCACAAATTGAACTGCTAAGTTTGATTATCTCTGGGAGGTGGAACTGTGGGAAGAACTTGTACATTGTAGTTTATACATTTCACTATTGATAGAATGTTCTACAATGAGCATGTATGTATTATATTCATGATTAGAAAAAGCCATTCCCTATGAAAATTAAAAATAATAATAATAATAACGTATTATAATTTGTCCATTCTTGAGCTCAGTCGAAACTCAAAGCAATATGGAATAGATTCAGAAAACATTAAATGGAATATATCTCAATATTCCTTTATCTAAATCCCTTCATATATTTTTCAGCCAAATCTTAAAAGTGGTCTTTAAATCCTTTTCTTCTTAATACTAGCCAACTCCAAAAATGTGTATGGTAATGAATATTTTCATATCCTCTTTATGAGAAAACTATGTCTATATTTCTTACCACTTTGTTTTGGTGATACTGAATGGAAACTTTAATTCACAAAATCTAAAAGTAGACTTTGCGAAACAACGCAAGTGTAAAAACCATTAGTGGCAACAGCATTTGCTAAATACTGACATCTGACTGTGTGACAGATCAAGTTTAGCAGCTTTGCAGTATCTAACTCTAAAAACGAAGGTATATGGAACAAGAATATGAACTTCTTGGCACCTAGGTCAATCGAACTTCTGACAGAACTGTTGTTGTTCAGCCTTACCTAACTAAAAGGAATGTTTTGAAGAGTTGGATTTCAAAATAAGTGGGCCAAATTGCAAGACATAAACAGTGTATTTATATGTACACAAATAATTTAGGGACATCCATAGCCAGGGGAAATGTGTTTTAAACCAAAATGTTTAAAATCTCTCTTCATTATGGCCTCCTGATTAAACGATTCATCAAGACAGATTGCAAGCCCTTTAGTTAGTATTCATGCCTAAAAGGTCAGGAAAGCTCTGGCAAAAAAGAGAAGAAAAAGAACAAGAAAAAAGAAAGCAATGAAAACAAACAAGGGACTTGAAGGAACTGTGAGCATCCAAACCCTGGCATTAGATTTGGCAACAGGTGAATTTTCTTTGGAGGGTATTAATTTTGTAAGTCAGAGCTATTAAAATCCGACTTCCCGTTTCAGGTCTGGAAGGCATAATGCACAGGTTTCTTGCTCCAGCTCTCCCTAGGGGCTGCATTTTATCCAACTAGTCCTACTCCCTTCACTGGCTCATATTTTAAGTGCAAAATCTACTGGCCAAGACCGTTTATTTAGTCTTGCCACATATTGTGCGGAACTCTATGTCAGTGTTAATCTGCCCTTCCCGGATAAGTGTACGTGGCTTTACTAAACCTATGGTTCCCAAAAATGTCTCATGATACTTTTAAATCCCAGGGAATGCTCAATACCCTTTGCCTCACAACTCAGTTAGAAACAGACTAACCACCATTCATTTATAAAACAGTAATTTACCACCCTTTATTTTCATCCTACTCCTTAAAATGTCTCAGTCCAACAATCCATTGAGCACAATGGAATCAATCCATCATATTTCCTTAATATGGAGATTTTCCTACTCTTTCTTAAAGGACTATTTCACCTTCTCCATTTTGTATTCTTAAACATGAATTCCTCCTGCATTCTCTGTCATCTGTCCCATGACAAGGAATGAGCTGTCTACGACACTGCATGGTGCCAACCTTTCCACTTGTGCCCAGCTCATATACCTTCTTGCCCAAGTCTCCTCTCTCTCTCTCTCTTTCATGCCCGTTTTCCCCATTCTACTCACTATTATTCAAAAACAGACATGCTAGTCCTCTCATCTTTCAAAACTATCTCTTAATACCTCTTACTTCTCCAGGTACTGCCTTATTTCTCTCCCAAGTGTTTTCTATACCTACTGCCTCCAAATCACCCTTTTTGTTCTCTTAATCTTATTTGAAAGAAGCTCACCACTCCACAGAAGCTGCTTGGGACAAGAGCACCTAGAACCTCCACATTGTTAAATCTAATGGTTATTCCTCAATCCTCGTTTAATTGGTCAGTTTTCAACATGTGACACAGTCCATCCTCCTCCTGGAAGCACTTTCCTTGCGTGACATCTAAGATAAGGCTACTCTTCTGATTTTCCTTCTACTTAATTGTCCACTTCTTCTCAGTCTCCTTTTCTGGCTCCAACATCTCTCCAAACTAGCAGTTCCCCAGAACTTGGTCCTTGATCCTCTTCTCTATGTTTACTCACTCTCTAGGTAATCTCATAGCTTTATGAGTAAACATCATCTATTTACTGAGTTCTCCCATATTTACATTCCCTGACCCCTTCCTGGACCGCTAGACTTAAATATCCAGCTGCATACTTGACACCTCTGGGTGATGTCTAACAGGTATCACACACGTAACTGTTATAAACTGAGCTTCTCCCCACCCTGCAGAAATCTGCTCCTCCCATAGCCTTTTCCACCTCCGTAAATTGCAACTCCATCCATCCAGGGGCTCAGGTCAATAAATCCTGGAGTGTTCCTTGGCTCCTCTCTTTTTCACTGCTCCCCCCACTCCAATTTTGAATCTATCAGAAAGTCCTGTTGGCTCTAGCTCCAAAGAATCCACAGAATCTGACCAGTATTTATAACCTCCACTGCCGTTACCTTGGTCCACACCACCACCGCTTCCATTTGGCTTATTACATAACAGACACCCAACTGGTCTTCCTATTATCACCCTTGTCCCTTCACTCTATTCTCAACACAGCTGACAGACTGATCTTATAAAATTTGTTGGGTCATGTCACTCCTCTGCTCAAAACCTTAAAAATGGCTCTGTATGTCACTTAAAGTGAATGGCAAAATCCTCATTATGATCTCCAAGAGCTCATCTGCCATGCCCCCTTCCACATCTCAGTTTCCTCTCTGACCTCCTCTCCTACTATGTTACATGTCCCTGGCTCTGCTTTAGTCACAACGGCCTACTTATTGTTTCTGGAACAAGTCAGGCGCATTCTCACCACAAGGCTCTTGCACTTGCTGTTACCTCTTCCAAGAATATCCTTTTCATCTAAGATAGGAACATGGCTGACTATCTTACCTCCTTCAAGTCCTCATTCAGTGAAACCTTCCCTGAATCCCTTAGTTAAAAGGGCAACCCTCCACGTTCTCCTCTCTCCTCTTCTCAACTGTTCTCTACAACATATATCAATACATAGCATATTTTATATTCAGTGTTAAGTTCAGTGAAGACAAGAATATTTGTCCATTTTTTTCATTGCTATATTCCTAGCACTTGCAATAGTGTCTGGGACACAGTTAGTGTTTAACAAATGAATTGAATGACTAAATTCAGTCAACTTACTGTCAGCTTACTAACTTACACAATATATGTATTTATGGTGAGCAAGAAAGAGGATTTTGGATTATACTTGAAAGTAAGAGATGGTAAGATGAATCAGAAATGGAACGATGAAGGGAGTGGAACAAAGAGAGAGGCTAATGAGGATGGTGAGGTAGGACCAGCTATTCACAAGATATTCTGAACTGTGAGGTTTCCCCACATCACACAGATATTGTCCAGCTCTGTGGCTCCAGAACACTTCAGCCTTGTAGTTCCTAAACAGGTACGACCTAGCTCCATGGCTGAACGCTGGAGCTCCATGGCTGAACATTCCAACGCTGGAGCTTCTTGGACCAAGGCTGAATTTACAGGGCTGAGGATCCTGAGAACAGATCCAGGTGACAGGAACAATCCTGGACCAGGGCCTACAGAGTGCCTGGGTTAGGCTATGGCCTATGAAGAAACCCAAGTCCAGGCATTCTTGGAAGATAGAGCTAGAGCTCAGCTTCTGATCGCTTACAATTCCCAATGGCATTGGACAGATAGAGGTTTGCATCCCTGTTCTACTGCTCATGAGCTGAAGATGTTATTTATACAAGTTGCTTCACTGCTCTGAATCTGCAGTTTCCTCAGCTGTAAAATGAGAATGATAAAAGGACACATCTCATAAGGTTAGTATAAGAATTAAATAAGATGATATATGTACAGGACGCAGCCTAGTACTTGCCACATTGTGAGCACTCCATATACAGTAGCTTTTTTATTATTTCAGTGCTTCATATATATAATAGCTAAGAGAAAAATTCTTTAATTTCATCTATCCTTTCAAGCAACCAAAAATTTAAAAACAAACAAACGAAAAAAAACTTCATTATCTGAATGACTTAGTTATGGACTCATGTAAAGAATGCTCTGAAAATATTTTTGAACACCATGAGATGCTTTTAAAGACTTTTAACGAAAGATTTTCATACAGTTTTCCCCAGATTCTATGGCAAAGGTGAATAAGAAATTATTTTCCTTCTTCATAATAGTTATTACCATATAGCCTGACTCACTGAAAGAACAGATTCTGGAGATGGGCTTCAGTGGCCTGAAATAAGTTTGCTGAACAAAAGTCACATCATTTTGACTAGAGATTAAGTCTCAGTATCCAGTCAACTGAGACTAGATGTTAACCTTTAAGTTGCTGCAACATCAGGATGTATTTGTATGTGTGGAGTGGTGGGGCAGCCCACGGGAGGGGTGCTGGAGGACAGGGAGCTCCGAAGGCTCAGAGCTATGGCTCATGACCAATCAACATGGGAATACTTAGTATTTACCAACCTGAATGGCTGTTCTGGTACCTACAAACTAAATATCAGTCCTGCTGATCTTGCCTTATATCCCCCAAGGAATGGCTGATAACAAAGTGCATTGAGAAGAAGTCTTAGCTCTCACCTCTCATTTGCAACCTAATACTGACCTTCCCCTTTGTTCTTACTAGAAGATCCTTATATTATAAAGGCTATGAGACCCATTCCCATTGCTATAAGAGTACATGGGTTTTAAAAAATAAATAGAAGATTAAAATGATTACCCTCAATTATTCATATACAAAACAGGTTCTTTGTCAGTTGTATCTGTCAGATCATTAACTTGAGATGAAAGACTTTCTGTATTCAGTAGGTGTCAAATTTTCCCTACACTACGTAGGTAGACAGGTCACTGAGAACACAGGTACATTTTATGAGGTTGTAAATAAAACCAAAAGGATAGATTCCTACCAAACACATACCCTGAAACATATTAACTATTTGAACTTGAATGGGACATTTGCATTCCCTGGGGTTCGGTTTCCTCCCCTGAAAAGTGAAGGAGTGGGACTAGGTAATTTCTGAAGCTCATTCCAGAGGAAATATTCTGAGATTCTCTCTAGAAGCCAATTTCTTTCATTAGCAGTAAACCATGCAGACTTCCAAGCTAATGTCGTCAGATCTAATCCAATGCTTGAATCCCTACTACATCTGCTTGACCATCTCCATTGACAGGAAATTTACCACCTCCCACAGCGGTCCAGTCAAATTTCCAACAGTTATTTTAATCAGAAGGTTCTTCATGCTGTTAAACTGAAATCTCTCTCTCTCTCTGAAATTTTCACATATGGATCATGAAAACTGAAAATTCTATGTAATTATACCTCTCTATTACAGGGTTACGATATTTAATTTAATGACTTCCTTATCAAGCCTTAAAATAAAAGTATACATAAGTAATATAACCTATATATATTGCTATAGCTGAAGACTGGGGATATCATTTCTGAGTCAGGCACTTTTGAACTATATCCTATGTGCTTCTTATATATTCTATTTTTCACATTGGACTTCATTCCAACAAGCATAACAGCAATCACCCAGATGTTCTGAAGTATACTCATGTTTATTACAAACATCCATACAAATCCCTGCATTTTCATGGAGATTTTGTACAGATGCTTTCAGAATAAGTAAGTATAAGGTATATGACACATGTATATATCATGAAGGGTGATATTCAAATATTTAGAAAGCACTATGAGATCAATTCAGACATAGCATTACCACCAGGACTCAGTAATAACATCTGAAACTTTATCACATTAAAAACATGTAAGAGAGGTCTTATAAACCAGGTTTCAAACTAATGAGTTCTATTCGGTTAAACTGTGAATAATACCATATTCATTTTTGTTTACTTTTATTTGCCACAGTTACAGGCATCCACAACACTCCTAAAAATGATGGGATCCAAATCATTCTTCATATTAATCATAAACGAATCACTTTTCCTTCACTTTAGATTTGTCTGATTGCTTCTATACTTTCAAATCAACATTAGATTATAATGTCTTTTAAAGCCAGAAATACCAGGACAACATATTGAATATCCTCCTTCTAGGAAAGTACTGAGCACAACAACATGCAGAGTTAAGCGTTTTATCATCTTTTTTAAGATTATTCAGAAATTGAGGAGTTGCATTTCTACTCACAAAGCGTACTGGGAATAGACCTCAGCACTTCTGTGTTTCAGAATAACCTCCATCTACAACTAGATGAAGAAATGTAAAAGTCTATGAGCATTTACCAGGCAAAAGGTACTGCCCTAGGCAAAGCAGCAAAATAAATTTGGCTGTGAACATGGTGTCCGTTTCCTCATTAGTAAAATGGAAGTAAAACCACCAAACTCTTCTGCCTGATATGGTGTTTTTAGCCACCAGAGGAGAAAAAGCATGTGGAAGAAAACTGAAAACCTTAGAAAGTACTATACAGGCAATAACGTATTAAAATAGTTGCAATTACTATTGCTGTCCACATAAGTACAATTCGTATTTGAATATGATGTCTGCATCCCTTATTTAAAAGAAAGAAAGATGAAGGAAGGAAGGAAGGAAGGAAGGAAGGAAGGAAGGAAGGAAGGAAGGAAGGAAGGAAGGAAGGAAGGAAGGAAGGAAGGAAGGAAAAAAGAAAGAAAAAGCATTTCAAACTGAATTTTCTTGAGGACAAACTTTCTCAAGACATTTTAGAACTTCCTGCTTATTTTACTTCTAGCCAAAAGTACTGCAAAACACCCACTCTCGTAATTCTTTCACACCTCTGTTTCCAATCCTGGCCAGACTCTCAAATACGAAAAAGATGTGTTAAGCTAGGGGAAAAGTTCAGTGGATGCTACTGAACCTCTAAAACAAACTTTGGAACAAAAGTGATAGTAGTTATTTTTTGGTAGTCAGTTTGTGGTTTTTTTCTTCATCTACTGAGATGGTCATTCTATCCTAATTTCTAGAGTATTAATGGTTAAACATGTGAATTGTCTATTATGTTTTCCTTATATCTGTAATCCTAATTCCCGGAACTGAAATCCTATATCTGCCTAAGGCAGCAGAATGTATAAGATCATTCAAACCCTGCCTGCCAGACTTGAAAACAACTTCAAAGCGATGTATCTAATCTTCGGTAATGTTAGTAATAGAAGCATTTGATGATAAATTATGTTTTATTAATTTCCTCTAACACCTATTCTAATAAGAACTTATAAGAGACTCAGGAGAGTGTGAAAAGGGAGTCAGGGTGACCCTGTTCTGATGGAATAATCCAAATGTTCAATGATTTCCTTCCTTTAGTTTGCCCTACGATCATGGAACGGTGAAGGAGTTTATGTCAGTCTTTAACAGCTGAAAAGAGAAGGACTTTAGAGACAAAGGGTAGCATGAGAAATAACCATAGGAAAAAAATAGAATTCTTGATGGTAAAAATCCCCACAAACAAAATGGAAATTAATATTCAGGTAGATTAATTTTAGGTGTTTTGATGACATCATTCTTTTAAGGGTCATTAGAAATCAGTGATTTATTTAAAGGGAAAGGTTAGAAGGGCTTAGGGGAACTAAAACCCCACAATTTCCAGGAAAATATAATGCACGGAACTACCCTAGTATGCCTCTAGGTATATAATTTTAAAAAGAAAGCTTTAATGCTTTGCTAGTCATGGCAGCCAGGACTCCTGGGCTTTATTTTTTTACCTAAAAGAAGAAAAACAACAACAGTGAAACTAAAACCACCAAGTTCAATTCCACGGGCCAAATCCTAAAAATAGGTCAGACTCAGCTTTCTTACGGAAAGAAATACAAAGTAAGAAAGAAAAAAACAGAAGATCCGAACTGCTTTTCAAAGTTGTCTGAATTTAATGCCAAATTCACAAGGCAGCTTGGTTT